>NW_015630967.1:0-23941 GCF_001515625.1 Sinocyclocheilus rhinocerous
TCAGCCTCAGCCTCTTCGCCCTCCTCAGACATCTCCTGCTCTTCCCGGTCCGAACCCAGCAGAGCACTGGCCCCTGGATCAGACGATGTTAGGGAAATAACATCATCCTCCAGCGGCTCACTCTCGTCCACAGCCGATGAGCGTGAGAGGGAAAGCCCCTCTTTAAACTCATCGGCCAGATCCGCCTGCGATCCCCACAAGCTCATTCTCCTCCGTGCCTCAGCAGCTGCGGGTTCTGAACCGCGGGGAGAAGACGGCTGCCCTTCTCTCCTCGAAAAGAGAGACAAACGAGAATGGAGCTTTTTCATCGAAAAATGCTCACAGTTAATGCAGATTGCCCCCTCGAGGACATTGCGTGCGTGCTCTTCGCCCAAACAAAAGACGCAAAGATCATGTGTGTTGCTAGGGCTCGCCACAATGAAGGAAGAAAGATCGCTCTTACCACGGAATGCATGCTTCAAACAAAACAGTCAATGAAGATGAAGAAGAGAATGACGTGTTCTCCCGGCGCCTATTTATACTATAGTCGCACCGGTAGTGACGTCATGGGCTGTCGCCGGCCAACGTGTTGTTGGTGTTTTTTCAATGTATGCTTGGGCTGTCGCCGGCCAACATGTTGGTGTTTTTTGAATGTATGCTTCAGACACGGGTCACGACGAGGCGTTCCCCATAGCGACCCCTAGAGGACGCAGTTCGAAGTTCCCTTGGCAGGGAACTGCATGTTATTTTCACTGCAAATCCAGCTCTATAATGTCAGAGTAGTCCTTACCATTAAAGCCATCATGATCGAGGTCTCCCAAAGGGGCTATAGCACTGCCAAAACGCCCATAGGCATATGTCCCTATCAGGATCTGGTTGGGTCTGGATGAGAAGGAGAAGTCCTTTCTTTGCAGGTAAAAATAGACTTGTCCCACTTGACCAAAGACCGTCTCTGAGTGGACAGCTGCTCCATAAAAAGTGGTGCTCCAATCAGGATGTCGTCACACCTGATGACCACAGAGGGGATAATTCATCTCAAAAAACATCTTAGCAATTCTCTTGAACTACCAGAAAGATAAATTGATCTCTGCAGGAATGATTTACCCATCTCTATTAATGTCTGTTAATGCCACAGAATGTCCAAAATAAGATGCTATCTACAGAGGACCAGACAAAAACTATCATTACAGCATTTAAAGTAAATGTTTAGTAGACAACAAACAATACCATTAAAATATTTGGGATAGGTAGGATTTTTTTTCTTCATGTTTCTGAAGTCAGTAATATTATGAAAAAGTATTACTATTTAAAATAGCTGTTTTCTATTAGAATATATTTTAATATGTAATTTATTCCTGTGATGCAAAGCCGAATTTTCAGCAGCCATTACTCCAGTTTTCAGTGTCACATGATCCTTCAGAAATCATTCTAACATGATGATTTGATGCTCAAGAACATTTTATATTATTATCAACAGTTATGCTGCTTGTGGAAACCATAATACATGTATTTTTTTCAGGATTCTTTGATGAACAGAAAGTTTGAAAGAACAACATTTATTTGAAATAGAAATCTTTTGTAACTTTTTAACTGTCTTTGCTGTCCTTTTGAACAGTCTAATGTATACTAGCTGAATAAAATTATTTAAAAAAATCACTGACCCCAAACTTTTCAACAGTACTGTAATAGCTTAAAATATTAGACTGTTGAGAAAAAAATAAACACAATTTTACTATTTCCTATCCTGTATTACAAATCAAACCAAATAACCTGGATGCCACTAATCGCCTTCATGATTTGCAGGGGCACAGTTGCTCCATTTATTATTTTGACCTAAAAACAAGCACAGTACAACAACAACTTACCACGATTAAGTCCATAATCAATTGTGTAACTGTACAAGAGGACAACCGAAGTACATAATCATCCATGTAACAGTGTAAGAGCACTTACAGATCCTGCGGTGTGCACATCGTTTGGGACGCCAACAACATAATCTGCAATCATCATCAAATAAAGGTGAGAATATAATGCAGATGAGAACTGCAGATTAAACTTGTATTGCATTTTTTTTAAAAGCTGCTGCTTAAATTGAATACATAAAAATTAAGATGGCTTGTCACTTATGCTTATCACCTGGGATGTTGTCTTTATTAAAATTCCCAGCAGCAACAGAGTATCCTATGATGCAGAACAATGACAAAACCTCACTGGATGTTTCAGATTTTATCATCATATTTATTATTTTAATATCTAAAAAAAGAGCTTATTTGGCCTCAGTTTCTAATGTCTGATGTCACATCTTATCCAGATACAGGTCATAGTGGTCACGTCTTTGTGGTGTTTTGGTCTCACCACTCACTGAGTGCATGGGAGAGAACGCACTGCCACTGCTCATGATGTTTGCAAGAGATGCAGTGATGATCTGACCTGGAGTACTGACCTGGAAAGCTGCTTGACAGTGCCATTGTAGTCAAAGCACACTTCACAAACTCATATAAACCCCACTAAAAGTGCGCTGTCAATTCGCATTTTAAAAAAAAGAAAAAAAAATATTTTCAAATATTTGAATCACAGTAGTGAAAACTGCCTTGCTCTAGTGTTGACATTCTTTGGAAGATACATACTGTAGCTTTTCTAACATACTTTACCTTTAAAATAATAGCCCCCTGGTGCACCAAGTATCACTCTGCCATTCTGTCACAACCAACATTTTTACATACAGGAAAAAACAAAGTTAAAGCATTTAATAAATATTTATATTGTATTGCAGTGAATTCATTCAAGGACTCTGACTATGTATAGGTGTTTGAATACACATTCAAATATGCAAATTACTCCACTGCCATTATAAGAGAAGAAAGGTACCTCTGTGATGTCTGTGGTAAATCCAACTTCACAGTAACGCCTGTCAGGATCTGCACATACGGATTTGGTCAGAGTGCTTGAAACATTAGACATTGAAGAATAATCATAGCTTATTTGTATTGCATATTTATAAACATAACTGTAATCATAGCAGTTATATCACTGTATGGGACAGCAGCATCTTACAGTCTCTGGTGTAAATCACCTCTACATAAAGTTCCCTGCAGGGGGCGTAGTTTGCCACCTCTCCTGTTTGCATGTTCAAAAGCTGACAGTTCCCAACAGGTGTATTCATGGCCTCTTCCTTTTCCATGAGCACGTTCCAGTGGAACATTGGAGCACAGGCCTGCCGAACATACGTATCAACCAGAGACATTTTATAACTTGAAAACTATTATTCTAAAAACCTATTGGAAGTTCCAGAGGCTTGAAAATGCTGATTCCTGGGTTTTAAGACTAGCTCTATGAACACTGAATTATATGACTTCTGTCTCCCACACTAAGTAACTGAGAAAGAACTGGAGAAAGAACTTAAAACATGATATTAACATAAATTAACACGTCTAGTTAATTGGCAGTTTAGGACAAATCAGAAAAAAACTAAACAAAAAAAACAAATAACCATAACCATTGTAATGTAACCATAGCAACCATTCACAGTCATTCGTTATGGGACAGTGAGTCTACAATAAAAAACGTAAGTACTTCAGTTATTTCTCACTTTATCATAGATTTACAGATCACAAAAATGTTAGGCTTCTGTTTTGTTTAAAACAACTTTAAGCTGAAAGTGCTTATTAAGGTGGCAAAATACTAAGACAAACCTAAAACTACTTACACAAATTCCTATAAAACATCCCTGAATAATTCACATACTACAAAACTAGACTAATTATGCCAAACTTAAAATAATTAGCATGTTTGGCTGAAGAAACAACATAGTTAAATCAATTGTATTAACTCTTTTGTGAGGGCTGTTTGTGAACTCCAGTAACCCACCAAGATATAGTTTTTGTAGGTTCGAACTGAAGCGCCCAACCACTGGTTTGATTTGTGAGCCATTAGGAGCATTTTACCAAATGTGATGTTTTCATCACCTTTGAATCATGGTGAGAGAGATAGAGATAGATAGAGAGAGAGAGAGAGAGAGAGAGAGAGAGAGAGGCATTGAGATCTCAGCATCAGGGGGCTTCAGGCTGGCTGTGAAGGCCTTGAATGAGAGGGCCCGGAGGGCTTTTTATGCCATCAAATCACGCTTTGGCCAATTAAAATGACCAATTAAAACATGGATAAAATTATATCACGCAATCATTAAACCAATTCTACTGTACGGGAGTGAAATTTGGGGACCAGTATTAAAGTTTGAAAATTGGGATAAAAGTTTAATAGAAAGAACACAATTGGAATTTGCAAAAAACATTCTAAGGGTAAACAGAGGCACTTCTAACAATGCCTGCAGGGCTGAACTGGGCTTATACCACTTACACATTGAAATACAAAAAAGAGCTGTAGCGAATCAGCTCATGGGGAAATATGAATAATTAATCATAACTAGTTATAATTAATTATAATATCTGGTCTAGCAAAGGTGTCGTGGTTGCCATGGTAACCAGTGTCCTGGGCCTCGTTCACAGACATCTTGGCACCCAGTATGTTTATTGGGTGAGGGGTCTGTGAATGTTTGTTAATCTAATGAATAATTGATTTGTTAAATCAAATGAAAAATGGTGTGTCTGATTGGTCCAGACGCTACAGAGCTGTTCAATTCTGGCATCACCTGAGTCAATCTGACACTCAATCTATTCAATATAAAGCCCTCCTCGCCAATGAACCCCAAATGTATCTTGAGCACCAAATCAGCATATTAGTATGATTTTAGAAGGATCTGAACATTTAAGAGTGGAGTAGTGGCTGCAGAAAAATCAGCTTTGCCGTCACATAAATAAATTACATTTTAAAATACATTAAACTAGAAAACAATTATTTAAATTTTTCATAATTTCACAATATTACTGTTTTATTTGATTTTTTTATAAAATCATGCTTGTTGAGCATGAGAGACTTCTTTTACTGTAAAAAAAACATTTAAAATCTTACCACCCCAAACTTTTGAATGGTTCTGTTTAATAGCTGAATGAAGATAATAATTAGTGTGGGCATCAGTTCAATGTGTTGGATGAAGGTTTTAACAGATTTTGAAGCAGTCAACCAGCTAATCCATGCAGAGCTTATGCTATGGACACCACCACTCACCTTTTGCTGCTTGACTGATAAAAGTCTACTGAGAAACCAAAGTAGCTGTCCTCAGGGCCAGAGAAGACCGTGTAGTTGTTCAGATCCAGGTTAAAGCCACTGATGTGATTCGAATAAATGAGTATGGACAAAATCAGAGTAAAAAACAGCAGACTGACTTTCAGCCTCTGCTCCATTTTCACTGAGATGCTTGTTATAGTCACCCAAAGCCGTTCTACACAATTCTCTCTGCCACTAGGAAGAACTTAATGTTATTCTGTTCCTTTGGGAGAGCTCAGTACCACTTGTTATACTACTCTGTGGTTATTGAAGTTTACATGACACTTGTGGGTGTCTGTTTCCAATGTGTTTCCTACAGATAAAATGAGGTACATGTCATGGGTTTCCTTGATGTTCAGTGAGCATTTTGTGGCATTTATTATTAGGAATTTGCTGGTTTAAAGTAATTTGAATTAATTTTCTGTTATTAGATGCCAGAATAGGAACACCCAAATACACCTTTCAATACATGCACTTTATAGTAGAGAAACCGTAATAAGAGTTGAACAGTTCAAAATAGACAAAAAGGGAGGAACAGTTTAGCAGAGACATGCCAGAAATTGTGTAAGCAGAGGCCACGCTCAGGAAGTTTCATCTTAAGAGATTACGCACTTCCAACAAATATAGCTACTCATCTAATCGCAAAAACTGTATTTTTCAGTTTCCCTTTTAGATTTGTTGCAGATTTGGGTCTGAGTGCACCCTGAAGAAATTCAGCTGCTCTTTAAGTATGAAAAATTGACCTGCTGTTCAACATGCCTTCCAATAATATAGTTGTTGTTTATCTGTCTAGGTCTGGTGAATGTCTTTCCTACTCTGTTTATTGCATCCTACCCCTAGGGGACATACAGATATAGTATGTTTGGGTATTTTGCAAATGTGACTTTATTTCTGTGCTTTTTTCATGTTAAATGAGAAAAATCACTTTTTTTTTGTTTTGTTTTGTTTTGTCAAGTGTCATTGTTCTTTTTATTCACTATATTAATTTTATTTCAACAAACAAGAATAATGAACTATATTTGAAAAATAAAATATAATACGTACCATATATATATATATACAGTGGGTACGGAAAGTATTCAGACCCCCTTAAATTTTTCACTCTTTGTTATATTGCAGCCATTTGCTAAAATCATTTAAGTTAATTTTTTTTCCTCATTAATGTACACACAGCACCCCATATTGACAGAAAAACACAGAATTGTTGACATTTTTGCAAATTTATTAAAAAAGAAAAACTGAAAAATGCTCAGTATTTAGTAGAAGCACCCTTTTGATCTAATACAGCCATGAGTCTTTTTGGGAAAGATCCAACAAGTTTTTCACACCTGGATTTGGCGATCCTCTGCCATTCCTCCTTGCAGATCCTCTCCAGTTCTGTCAGGTTGGACGGTAAACGTTGGTGGACAGCCATTTTTAGGTCTCTCCAGAGATGCTCAACTGGGTTTAAGTCAGGGCTCTGGCTGGCCCATTCAAGAACAGTCACAGAGTTGTTGTGAAGCCACTCCTTCGTTATTTTAGCTGTGTGCTTAGGGTCATTGTCTTGTTGGAAGGTAAACCTTAGTTCCAGTCTGAGGTCCTGAGCACTCTGGAGAAGGTTTTCGTCCAGGATATCCCTGTACTTGGCCGCATTCATCTTACAATCTGTATTGTATAAAGCACTATAGAAATAAAGGTGACTTGACAGGTGTGCATGAATACGCAATAAATTTTCTCTTATTGTTTGTTTAAACTCATATGCATTTCTATTAAGTCCCAAACCCCAAGACAGTCTGTTTACAACAAAATGAGAAATGTTAAATAGTTACAAGCCCCGGGTGAATTTAATCTAATTTTCTGACATTGGCAATATTCTGTGCTGCACTGAATTTATTTAATAAAACAACAACAACAACCGAGCAGCACACAATAGCAGCTAAACAAAAAAAGGATGCTTATTTTAACTGAACACACTGATGCCAAAAAAACAAAACAAAACACAGACTGCTTGGCTATAGGTCCATGTGTTGCGTCACTGGAGCGAGAGATTTGATGCTGGATCAGGTGCTGTTTGGACTGGTCCTGTGTACATGGATTCATAAGGATCTGAGTAGATGGTCTAAAGATGTGCTAACTTGCTTTAATGAGTAAAGACTTCTAATCAAATTGGACGATCAGTCAGTGATGCCCTAAACTATATTGCATGGAGTTACAAGATTTATTTGAATGACTATGCTTCCATATGGTTTTCAGAACCTCTGGACTGCTTGGAAAGATCTTTCAGGAATGCCTCTTTACATTCTATCAACCAGTCGCCAAGGCAGCTCCAACGAGGATGGAGCACCAGGTCATGTAGTAGCCAGGGAAGAAGAGAGCCAGCACAAGGTCTCACCCAATACACCTGCATGAAGCCAGGTGAAACATCAGCATTATCCTTTATATTGTTACATAAAGTTATGCACTAAGTCATTTTGTGAGCAAGTTATATATGATGATATGTGTGTGTGTGTATATATATATATATATATATATATACACAATACACACACACACACACACACACACACAGTATACTGTATGTGTGTGTGTGAATGATTATTTGTTTTCTACCACATGAGGTTTGTTTACTAACCCAGTGATTGTGGAAGTTCATAGTTAGCACAGCTGGACCAAATGACCTGGCAGGATTCATTCCACAGCCTGTGAAGCCAATTTGCAGATCAAACACCACAGGGCAACTATGGGTCTCCTGCCAAATTCAAACTTATGGCCAAATATCTCTTTATTTATTTGTGGCAAACAAGCAGTTAATTTATGTTTCAGAAAAAGTGCAGCAAATGTTTGCCAGAAGTTTTCAGCTCTTCATGGACTTGAATTACATGACATTTCAGTCAGGGAAAAAATTGACTTTATTATGACATAAAATGACATAATTCATTATTATGAATTAATATGACATAACTCATAAACCGTCCTTACTGCCATTAGATGACCAAGGGTGACTGCAGGGGCCACAGAGGAAAACACTTATTTGGGATGAGTGGCAGCCTGGACGCACAGCACTAGCTGGAATGTAACAGCCATCTCCACTAACAGAGCCTGATACAGATATACCCCCGGGGCCACCTGAAGGAGGGTAAGTGGAGTTTTATCTGTTATTGTTGGACACTATCTGTCTTTTCCGGCTCCCTCTATCTCCTTTCCTCATTCACTCCAATTACCTGGCAAAATATTTTCTCTTCCTTTCTCTCTCTTACTTTCTGTCTCCCTCCATCCATCCATGCCCATCTTGCTGTTTCCTCACTTTCTCTGACGCACACAGAGAACACATTTGCCATCAAACTACATATTTTTCTTGCTCACTCTTATTTTGACACTCTCCTATGTGTCCTTCTCCTCAGTGATTTACAGACCTGCTCCTCCCCTAGACTCGTTTCTGATTTTTCAAAGATTAGCTGTTTCTTTCTAATGTTTTTGAATGTTGTCTTTCTACCACAATGTCACTGCATTTCTGTTTACTCTTACACACTTTTTGACAGATCTGTATTGTAACAAAAAGAACATAAAAAGGAGAATGCAGAATAAAATGCAGGACTTTGACAGGTGCACTGAGATGTCATATCATGCTGAGCAAGAATAATACAGAATATAATATGGTTTCTTACATTTCTACCCTTACAATCCAATTTCTACATTATGCACTTTGTTAACAGTTAATGAAAATTACAAGCAGAATTGGCTAATTAGAGAATTAAAAGTATAGCACATTGCATGTCACAATGAAATTAAGATGAAATTTGCGAGAAATCATTAAATTACATTGTGGAATAAATGAGAATGGCTTAATAGCTTGGTAATTACCTAGCGTTAATGTAATAATGGTGAATAAAAGTCTTGATTTTATTGAGCAAGCATGTTAACTATAGACACAGAAATGTTTTAGATAAATTTAAATGGTCTCTTTTAAATAAGATTTTCACAGGCCTCGAGAGAAATCAGAAATCATTCAATTACATTGTGGAATAAATGAGAATGGCTTAATAGCTTGGTAATTACCTAGCGTTAATGTAATAATGGTGAATAAAAGCCTTGATTTTATTGAGCAAGCATGTTAACTATAGACACAGAAATGTTTTAGATAAATTTAAATGGTCTCTTTTAAATAAGATTTTCACAGGCCTCGAGAGAAATCAAATGGTCATTAAACTACATTCAAGTCATTGAACTACATTTAATTCTGATCCTGACAAAGTTGGCCACACTAATCACAGATAACAGAACACAGATATGAGAGGATCCAGACCACAGAAATCAGAGGATACAAAACACAGATATCAGAAGATCTACAGAACAGATGAGAAAATCCAGAGCACAGAAATCATAAGATATTTGACACAGAAATCTGCTGATCCAGAGCAAAGTCATCAGAAGATACAGAAATCAGACGATCCAAAACACAGAGCCATCCCAGCAGTACACATTTTGGATATCTCCCTTTTCTGACCCATCCATTTCAGGTCTTGAAAACTCTACTAATGAACAGATGAGTTGATCGGGTATGTTTGATTAGGAAGAGTTTGAAAAATCAGATGATCAAGTGTGCAGAGAATAGAAGATCCAGAGCAGATGTCATAAGATCCAGAACACAGATATCTGAACATACTGAGCATAGATATTAGAGTAATATTAGGGAACCTTATAGATCAGGGGTTCTCAGCTCTGGCCCTCGAGATCCACTTTCCAGCAGAGTTTAGCTCCAACCATCATCAACTACACCTGAACAAGCTAATCAACATCTTCAGGATTAATAGAAAGTTACAGGCAGGTAAGCTTGATCAAGGTTGGCGCTAAACTCTGCAGGAAAGTGGACCTAGAGGGCCAAAGCTGAGAACCCCTGTTATAGACAGATTAACCTAAGAGAAACCTGTAGGATCCAAAAAATCTCACCTCATTAAGCCCCAGGTTGCTCGTTAGGGCAGTCAGCGTAATGCCTAACAGGAGAGCACATGCACTGAGGGCACCAAGCAGCTGGGCCCCCACCAAGAGGACAGCCCACCAGGGGCTTACCCTCAAGCCTGCAACCAATGCCAGGGTAACCACTGGGTTGAGGTGCACCTCACCCAGGCATACACAGGCCAGGGCTAGCGATACTCCGAAGGACAAGGAAACATGGAGCGGGTCGGGCGAGCGTGCAGAAGAAGAGTCCAACGTCGGGAGAGGTTCATCTGTGATGGAGTCCCATGTGGCATGTGGCCACAGCAAGACTGAAGAGGAAAAGAACAGTTCCCAAAAACTCACAAAACATGTTACGTAAAAACAAGCCAGATCATACGTCCCTGAGGATCAAACTGAATGTGGACAAGGGCTTCATAGTGCTTCTTCTTCTTCAGCTCGTCTTCTAAACTTTTCTCTGATCAGTTTGTATACTGCACCTTGTAATCTAAATCTCCTGTAGCCATGAATTTTGAATTAGGAGTCTTGATTCTAAATCAGATCTTGGAGAGACATCAACATCATGACAATAATTGCTTCAAATCAAGCCACGCCATTCTTATATTTGGTCATCAGCATGGGAACCTGTGACGTCTTCAAATGGATCCCTCAGCTTTCACCCTGCCTTCTTTTGTCCACTGGCCTGATCTTTACTGAACACTGTTATAGAAAAGGCTTGCAATTTCATCAGGTGTTAAGTGAAGAACCAGACATTGCTTTCAGACTCTCTCTGTATGCTAAACGTCTCCTTTCCAACACCGATTGGATTTCCTTATCAAAAACCAGCAGTCCTCCCTCTGGGGTTTCACCTGCCAGAGGGGCTAAGCTTGAGGGTCTGACTTGATTCAGTCGCTTTATCGCAAAGGCTCTCATGTACTCCTCTGAGGTATTCATGACTGAAAGGGATTAAGATGTGTCAAATATCCAACATTTCACTAAGTACCCAGCAAGTGTTAAGACGAAGAAAGATTAGATCTTAGTAGGTGATAAAAATCAGAGAGGAGCCAGGGCATATTGTGAAGAAAGTAAAGAATACAGCAAAGAAGCTTTTGGACTTTTTTTTAGGACTTTTGTGCTTTCATTCTGGGCTGACCAAACCCAAATACACACAAAACTCAATTTCAACTCACAAATTCAAGTAAATATGAGTGTTGTTCTGAAACATGGTCCATGTCTATAACTGCTAACGCCTTTAAGCGGCAAGCTCTCTCAAAGTGACTGAGAAGAAAGAGGGGAAACGAAAACTGTTGCGATAACATGTCTGACCCCAACAATGGCTGCACAGTTTGAGACTGAGCTTCTCTGACATTATATAGAGGTCATAGTATGAATTTAGGTCTAATCAGGACCTAAGGTTGATATGAGTGAACCACGACTAGGAACTATAAGGTTACCTTTTTAGGGGAAAATAGTCTTCTGAGTATGACATGGACTTTGACGGAAGGACAATCGGAGGACACAATGTAAGGAAAGAGGGAGCAACTAGATCATTTCATAAAGCCTTCCTGTGTGAAAAAGATGAAAAACACATTAAAATGTTTAGTTTGTATATGCATGTGCTTGAAATTAGATAATCGATCTGTCATGAACTAATATGACAGATGAGCTACTATTTCACTTATCAACTGTTAATACAGACATTACAAAATTACATTGTTTATACTTATATAGACATTATTTGAGATTCTGTGGAAATGAGATAAAAGCATACCACAAAACTTCTGGAGCAGGGATGATGCCCTTTGATTTGTGCTTTACAAGTAGGTTAGAATGGTTGACTCACTTTATGCTTTATCCTTTATGCCATTATTGTGAATACAATTAAAACTTGTATTTTTTTTTCTTGGTCATCTTTACAGTTTTTGAAATGGGCCCATAATCTCTCAAATTATCTGTGGACATTCTGAAACCCTTGACTTATACAATGTGTTCCAGGCTATATAAAAATCAGATATTACCAAAAACCTCCCTTACTATGAAATTCAAGCAAATATCTGACATTGGAAAGAGAAATAAGGTACACAAATGAGACCAATGACTCAAAATATTTTAAGCTGATGTCCAAGAAAAAGAGGCTGTCTAGGTCTTGCTAAGGTCAAAGTGGTATTAAAGGGTTAGTTCACCCAAAATTGAAAATTAGCTTGTGTTTTACTTACCCTCGAAACATCCTAGGTGTATATGACTTTCTTCTTTCAGACGAATCCAGTCGGAGTTATATTAAAAATAGTCTTTGATCTTTCAAGCTGTTTAATGGCACTCAGCGGGTGTTGCAGTTGAACAGTCCACAAGTCGTCAAATAAAGCTCGTGCATTCATAATAAAACGTGCCGCAGACGGCTCTGGGGAATGAATAAAGGCCCTCTGTAGCGAATCCATGAGTTTTTGTAAGAAAAATATCCATATTCAAAACGTAACAAATTATGTTTTATTAATCTGAGTGTACGTACCTCAGTTTTTAAGAAAACACAAGCTAATTTTCATTTTTGGGTGAACTAACCCTTTAAGATTCCAGTTCAATATTCTTGTCTCAGTAGGTTGATGGTGTCTTATCTTACAACCTCAGTCTGCGGTTTTAGCCGGCTGTCAGATTTATGTTAATTTTGTTCAGTCTCTCCCCTGGACAGGGTTGGGTTTATATTCATTGTCCATCCTCAACCTGTGGCCATCTGTAAATCATTTTCTGAGCGTCTGCAGAACCTCAGAACCTGGTATTAAATCTAATCAGGCCACCCCTTCCGCATTTGAAGATTATATTTGGTCACCCCACCAGCACAAGGGATTTGTCATGTAAGAAGTGCAGAAGGGTATCATTTCAATTGGATTCCACTGGAGGATTTGTGAAATTTACTCAGGCCTCAGGGGTTTCACATCAGATGCCTGTTCTTTTAGTGAAATTTCTCTGGCAGCAGAAGTCAAACTCCTTTGCACTTTTCCGCTGACTTGGATATCATGTCAGAAGCTGCGGTTCAACTCATACCAAAAGGCAAATCATATATATATGTATATATATATAAAATTCTGCTATAATTGTCTGCTACTTCAGCCGTCTGTATGTTTTATTAATGACAAATTTAATAAGACTAAAACTGTCAGATTTTTGATAAGGCTAAAACGTAGGTGATTTCAGCCCTAAAGGAGGATTACATATCAGCTAGTCATTTAGCAAGAGTTTTCTGACTTTCTCACTCATTTTTAATGAATGAAGTTGGCGCAGTAATTGGGTGACCAGTTCTTATTTCATTTTAGACACTTTTATTCAAAGGACAGTGAAAATGTTACTGGATGTTGGTTGGAAACCTGTTTGAAAATGGTCATTATTGTTTGTTTAAATTTGTGGCAAAAAAATTACCAACTTTGTCTTTAAAAACAAACATTGCTCAGCATTATTTAAGCTAATCATATTTGATTATTAAACCAAATTTCTTAAATCAGTTAACTCAAATTCACAAAAAAATACAGCTCAAGCTAGATCACCTGCACCACATTAACACACACACACACACACACACACACATACACACACACACCCTGCACCACATTAACACACACACACACACACACACACACACACACAAACAAACAAACAATTAGCCTATAGACCTGTCCTTCACTCAAGAGTTTCATTCATCATCTGTACATTGAAGACCCCACAGAGGTCGGGTTACACCAAGCAAAGCATCTCACTGCACACACCTCTAACTCCCTATAATCGAAGGCGATGACACATCCATTTTCACGCCCTGTCTTCCAGCCTGCCTCTTACCAGTGAGGGTGAAGCTGTGTGTCATGATCATCCAGCTGATAGCTGTGGTCTGTTGACTGCTAGCTGACCTTGGGCCATTGTAAGACTCAGTGGCAACCAAACTTCAAATTAGGGCTGGGTGATATACTGTACATGTATATATGTAACAGTCATGATTTTGGACTCTTGGATTTTTCCTAAAGATTGTCAAAGATTGCACATTAATATAGTTAAGTGAATCAATTAAAATTTATATGTATAAACAATACCATTCAAAAGTTTAGGGTCAGTAAGATTGTATAAAGAAATTAAGACTTTATTCAGCAAGGATGCATTCAATCGATCAAAAGTGACAGTAAGACTTATATTTCAAATAAATGCTGTTCTTTTCAACTACCCATACAAAGAATCCTGAAACAAATGTATCACTGTTTCCACAAAAATATTAAGCAGTGTTTTCAGCATGGATAATAATAAGAACATTTAATGAGCACATTAAATTAATTCCAAAAATTCAGTTTTGTCATCACAGGAATAAATTACATTTTAAAATAATTTAATGAGCACATTAAATTAATTCCAAAAATTCCGTTTTGTCATCACAGGAATAAATTACATTTTAAAATATATTAACATAGAAAATAGGTATTTTTAAGCCTTGGTGAGCATGATAATTTTCAAAAACATTTAAAGAATCTTACAGACCCCAAACTTCTAAACGGTATTGTACATACACACACACTGTATTTTACTTTTTACATGTAAACAGCTTTTTAAGCCATTTCAGAGCAAGTTATAGCGATGAACACCTGAGATATATTAAGATTTGTGTAGCTGTTCCAAAGGTGCCTTACTTGAAAGTAGAAACATACCATTTGTCCTTGATAGCCACTATGCAGAACTGTAGAGATTGCCAAAGTGTAGAGATTTATTCAACCATAAAATGGCAGCCAGGCAAAGTAAGACTCAAGGGCACTCAGAAATACTACCTTTTCGGGTGGTAGAAGAGACAAAAGAGTAACGTTATTGATTGAAAGTTTTACTGTAAAAAGCAGACTTCAAAAGTCGAAAAAGAATTCTTGTATCTGAACATCAGATTCTTTTCATTGAATCCATGTTCAACATACACCTCTATGCCTTTTTTACCATTCTCTCACTAGATGGCAACATTACCATGTAACACGTGCTCTCTACAGCAATTAGGCAGCAGTTCCAAATCCCTCATTTACCCAGTAATGTAGCATGTCAGATTTGTGTAAAGATGTATTAAAAATATTTTAACCCTCCAGCGATATATTTCATGAATTGCACGAACATGATATTAATGGCATGGGTAGAGGAGTAATGTGGGCATGCCACTCTGCGACACTTGCCAGTTGTTTTATTCACTCTCATTCATCTGTTTTGGCTGTGAACGATACTGCACTCGGAGGTTTAGAGTGCTCCTCCTCCGCCAGCACCCTTGAAAAAGAGCCCATTTCCATGGACCAGGGAAGCTGATATTTCAAATACCATGGCAACATTTGTGTCATTTTGTGTTGAGCCCAATGAAAATCAGTGTGACACTAATCTGATAAACCAGGGCAATACAAAATATTTGCTAGCATCTCTTATCAGGCTTCATTACGTGATAACTCATTTATGTATTTTTTTGTAACTTACAAGAAAGGCAGTGCAAGGAAGTAAACAACAAAACAAAAGATGTTTGGCCTGACATTGTGAGAGATTCAATTGGTTTCATACAAACAGATTCACAGCACTGGCGAATACAATTTAAGTATACTCTTGTCATTCAGCAACCCCTGATGTTTACTGGGTGATAACTGCTTGGAAGGACTCAGGCCTGGGAGTACTGCCAGCTCTGCTCTCAGACAGCTGTACACCCATAGGTATAACTACTTTACACTTCTGACCATAAGATAAAAGCCTTCAAAATTAAAGCTTCAAAATCTAATTGCAAACAGACATTTTTTGTGTGTAATTGCTGCAGCACTAGCATCACCAAACAAAACTGATTTTTTAAACAAGTTTCTCAAACCCTCCTGCAATAATATTGTCAAAGAGCCACTTTTTCTGTGGCATCAACAGACAGCTTTGACTTTCTGCAACAAAATGTTTATTTTGGCCTATACGGTGCAGTTACTTGGACCTTTGTAAAACATGAGGCAGTCGTGGCCTAATGGTTACAGAGTCGGACTTGTTCAAGTTTTTTTTAACTTGTAACCCAAAGGTCGTGGGTTCGAGTCTCGGTACCGGCAGGGATTGTAGGGTGGGGGTGGGGTGAATGAACAGCGCTCTCTTCCACTTTCAATACCACGACTGAGGTGAGACCCTTGAGCAAGGCACCGAACCCCCAACAGCAAAAATGGCTGCCCACTGATTTGGGTGTGTGTGTGTTCACTACTCACTGCTGTGTGTGTGCACTTTGATGGGTTAAATGCACACACAGCAGTGAGTAGTGAACACACACTCCTCACGTCACTTTATTAAAAGCTTTCCAAGTAAGAAACTCAAGTGTGTTCATCTCTCTGATACATTATAAAGTTGACAATTCAGCTGCATAAGATGAATCTCAAGATATCAAATGATGAAAAATCTTGAAAAACAGAAATTCTTTAAAAAGCCACACTCACTAAGACCTGCATTTTTGCAACATTCAGAAAAATTATATTAAACACAATCATATATACACTGTGAAAAATAATTTTGAGATTTTGCCATTTTAACTCAAAAATACATGTTGAAACAACTGTATCACACCAAAAAAAAAAAATTAAGATAAACATTTTAAGGCAACTCAACAAATAGTTTTTTACAAACTAAAGAAAATAATTAAATCTTATTTCAATTTCATACTCACAATTTTAAAATGGTTTCAATGGTGTCAATAGGCAGTGGGCATGCTGTGTGACTTTGGCATGCTGGGAAGTTGCTATGATACATTTCAGAGTGGTGTAGCCCATATTTTGTGAAATTTAGCAATTACTGCAAACAAGTGTCTAGAGCAATTTTCCTACTGTGGGTTACATTGGCATAGGAGAAGTATTTCTAACATCAAAAAATTACACCACCTTAAAAGACAAATGGAATTGGGTTGCACATTAACTCTACCTGAGGAAACTCTATATCAAATATCATGTAATCACTGTTTTTCAAACCTTCAAACAATAGGTCAGAGCTATGTGGTTGAAAAAATCCATGGAGACGGTTCGTACAGTTGTTTAAAAAGTAACAGTTCAGTACAAACGCAAGTCATGCAATGGCTAATCAGCAAAGGCTAGCACACATATTACTTCTTTCAAGTCGAGTGTTTTCCAGTGGCCGAGCAGATAGTGTACCAGGCACGACTATCTGCCAGAACAGAACTAAAATTATCCTGGCTGACAAAACAAAACCTTATGGCCAGTATTTTCATGAAATTGTGACAATTTCAAGGTGATTGCACAAAATAAATGCTTTCAAATAATGGCATAGCTTTCTTTGTTAGTTTTAATCAAGCATCACTTCATGCTGCATTCAAGTCCTCCAGGGTAGTTCCTACTTTTAGGAGTTCAGAAATTGAAATTGTGACATGATGCATACATGCCACCAAAACTGAACATACAGTATATAAACATTAACATATAAAACACCAATAAAATAGATTAGGCTTTTAATTCAGTATTTTTGAATTGAAGTAGATATTCATATTTAATGAATGTTAATTGCACTACATTTTGCAAGTTGCTGTATTATATAACAAAAACACCTTTAAAATATATATTTTTTAGATTAGCTATTCAGTAAAGAATCTGCGTTTTTTGTAGTAGTAGTAGTATTTAATGTAATAGGTGGTTCTTGATTTATGATTTATGCTCTCAGCATTTTTCAGCTGGTTATTTTAGTGATGCATAAGTGTTCAGCATCAGTTGGTTAGGGGGTGTTTGGCATTGACATTGTTTTGCGACTGTCTCAGCTCTGTCCAGGCATGGCTGCATGGATGGATGGGGCATTTTGCCTAGAACAGAACCAAAGTTCATACTTTTCATACAATTCATAATTGACAATCTGAAGCAATTCTGATCATTTGATGTAAGTGATTTTGGCTGAATTATAATTGAGTAGTTTTTTTGTTTACAGTGTGGTAAAATGTGACAATTTGCATAGATTTGTAATTGCAAATGTGGCATAAAAGAATTCAAAGCATCTTTTATTTTCCCAAAATGATACTAAGTTTGTCTCTTATTTTCTTCTGCTGGAGTATGGACTTGGCAACCCTAAACACAAGCTGACTTATTGCGCTGAGAGTTTTAGCTGAGAGCTCGAAAATTGCTGGCTAATCATATGAACACAGGGTTCATCAACCTTTCGATGGAATAGCTAAACAAAAAAGCCACACACAGATGGCTGGACATCTGTAGAATAGCGCCGGTACTGTCTCACCTTCTGTTGTACTCCATATGCTGTGTGACAACACTGTAGACAATTTCAGTCAAAATAAATAACTAAAAAGTAAATGAACTCTCACATTTTTAGTCTGCGTTTCCAAATAAAGATAGCAAGTCAACAGAGCTGTGGATGTTATATTAATATGCCTGTGTCATATTAAGAATGGCTTACAATAATAATAATAATAAAGTTAAATGACTTGGGTGGTTTCCTGGATGCATTGTAGCATGCTAGATATATTTGCCTTCACTAGCATAAATTTATGAGCATAATTTGAGGCTGAAGCATCTGAAACAGTCTGTTTCTGAATGACTTCCATCAAAAGGCCATTAGAATCCTAGTGAATTATGTATTAAAAGTTGCTAATATGGTACTTTTTTTACCCAGCGATGGCTTTGTATTTAGATGGTACTAAGTTAAATTGCTCTGATGTAATTTCTTTTTATGGAATTTTGGAGCAGGTCTTTTTTAACCCTTGTGCTGTGCCTGTGCTGAAAAACCTTTACCAAATTTGGTATTCCCAGTCAAAAATGACTGGCCTTTTAAAATGTGCTTATAAATCTATTATTATCCTACAGTATATTATCACCAGATCTTGGATTCACTTTCTTTGCCAACTTGTTTTCTTCTAGTTAGCACAGGTTTTGTATTTATTTCGGAACTGATAGACCTCATTGATCTGAACTTACAGTGTGTGTCTGTAAAAGAAAAAAAAAAAAAGAATTATTTGTGGATAATTTGCCAATGTTCACTCAAAAACTGAGCACAAGCTCAGATCAATGAGGCCAACGATCAATCAGTTCCAAAAATAAATACAAAAAGATTAATTATTAAAATAGCATAATGAGAGATACACAAGCAATTTTTTTGTAGGCTGGTCATTTTTAACCAGAAATGCCACAAGTATGACGTGGTGGAAAAACAACCCTAAAACAGTACAAAAATTATCTAATTTTTAAGGAAGTTGTTATATGAGCAAAGTCAGTACATTTTAATACAATGCTATAACATTAACTAGCATTTTATTGAGAAAGTAAATCATGTTAAATTTTAAAACATGTTAAATCATGTTGAATAGACATCTTTAGTAGGCTATATCTGCATTTAATACACACAGTGTATTAAAGAGGCCAAAAAACACACACCTATCACAAGAAACTTTATTACTGTATTTGCTATTTTTTTTAAGTTATGTAAACTATGTGTGAAGAAGCCATGGTATGCTCTTTTGTACAAATTTATGTGCATTTATATTAGCAATCCACATATTTTTGGTTGTCAAACCAGCACAGAATTCAGCAGAATCTTCAGTCCCGCAGCAGGAAGGGGTCCGTGTTGATCCTGGAGAGAGAACTGTTGTTTTTGTGTGCAGTGTACTGCTAGTGAATTTATCTTGGAAGTTCATCCCAGGAGATCCTCCAGATCTGTCACACAGGAGGTCCTTCAGTGTTTTTCATCCAATCCCAAAAGGCACCGTGAATAAGTGAGGCACTGTGGGAAATAGGAAACTGAGCAGAGAAGTGAATCAGAGTCAGACTTTGGGCAAACATTCAACTGATCGAGCACCAGCTTTCCACTCTTAAAACCACTAGCTATTATAAGATTTTATCAGTTCTGTATAGTTTGAAGTTGAAATATTTACTTTAAAAGACCTCAATTATACTTTGAATCAGAAGAGGGTGGCAGTGCCTAAGTTGGCAATCCTAAATATGTGTGACAATATAAGTTATGTGCTTTGGCATTTAAGAAGGATGCTGCTACTGATTTTTAATGAATACTTCTAAATAAATGAACATTGTGATCTCATTCTGATGGGAAACATACAGTATCCATGGATTCATTTAGAACAAACTTGATCTTACTGTGTCTTTAGCACTTTTTGTTTCCAAAAGACTGAAATGGTTTTAATTGGAACACAGAACAGTTCTGAATATATATTGAGTTAGCTAACCATAATGTAATGCACATGCAAAATCTATGATGCATCAAATGAAAGCATAGAGTTTTCCTTCAGAGAACAATTTGATCCATCAGAACCAGATGGTACAGTTCTTCAAAGATATTTGGATTCAGGTTTGAAGCCCCCCACAAGGAAGAAGACAATGCTATGAGTGTATTTTAGATCTTTTAGAACAGATTAATTTTAAACCTCAAATTTAGTTAGTCTTACTTTATTTATTTATTTTATTACTGTTAATACCATGGGGTCCAAAAGTCGGAGACCGATATTGAAAATGCTTCTGTTTTGCATTTTCATTATAAATAACACTACCATTTTTAAATACTTTTATTCAGCAAGGATTCATTAAATTGATCAAAAGTGACAGTAAAGACATTTATGTTAAAAAAAACCTCCAAACGTCTCCAAACATCTTGAAAGAAAGCATCATGGTTTCCATAAAAATATTAAGCAGCACAACTGTTTTCAACAATGTTTCTTGAGCAATAAATCAGCATATTAGAATCTAAAGGATCATTTGACATGGAGACTGGAACAGGAATTAATTACATTATAAAATGTATATTATAGAAAACAGTTATCTTAATTTGTAATAATATTTCCCAATATTACTGTTGTACTGTATTTTGATCAAATAAATGCAGCCTTGGTGAGCATAAAATACTTCTTTCAAAAACATAAAATCTTACTGTCCCCAAACCTTTGAACAGTACATAATCAGCATAACAATTTGAGTGAAACGCTGAATTTCTTAGTATTTGGTATGTCTGTATTTTGCTTTTTAGATTTAAATGTAGATTTTGCATTCTAAATATTCAATGTGCTCTCAGACATCTGTACTCTGAATGTTGAAAAAAAAAACAGACAATATGCCTTTATTTATCCTTCTTGTAATCCTTCAAACAGTGCTCATTCTACAAGACAGTCTTAGTATCTGCTAAATTGACAGGCGAATCCTTGTTGTGGTAAGATGAGAGACAAAACCAAAAGTTTTCCAATTACTGCTGAAACTCTGTAGTCCTATTTTGGTTTAGACTCAGACTTGGTGCTGGGCATACGTACATTTTCTCTTCACATGTTCATTATAAGGCTTGTGACATGGGATGCTGTCTCCTTAGTCAAGCAGATCCCATTGCATTTCATTACTGAATGTTCAGCAGCAACCACATACAGATGCTTCATTGGCTACTGACCTAATGGAATGGCTTTGTGTTCCAAGTTAAGCTGTATAAAATAAACAGCACTCTTGAGGCAGGCCTCTTTAACAGTTTTATGTCACATGCGCTTTCGCTGGCTCCTGTGTGATCATATACAGGGCGCTGGATATTTAATGGGAATTCCAGAAATGGCTCTGGCCAATACGTACAGCGTTTTAGTGGCCTGTCAGTTTTGATCGCTGTCTGTGGATGCGAGCTGGAATTCAAAACAAGTCCTAAACATCTTTTTTTTTTGTTTTTTGTTAGGGTTGTCCTTAATTTAACCTGAACTCATCTTTTTCTTTTGACTGAGGTGAGCGCTAATGGAATTAGGATAGAACATATGCTAACACCTACATTTAACTTTTGCTGGAAGTGAAGACCATTGCAATGAAGATGCTTCTTTCATTATTAACATGCTTTTACACAATTCCTGCAGTCTTTTTAATGTTTGTCACTCCTGCCTGAGGAGTCAGCAGGTTTGTTAGTTGTACAGTGCTGGTTCACGTCTTTCTAAAGAGTCTCGCGTCTTTCATCACGTCTCCCACGCCACGGAAATTCTTTAGCAAAATATCCATTGGGATTTCAGTTTAATATTCAGCACCAAACTCTGCTGAAGCATTAGATTTTAAAAGTAATAATCAGACACTCTGACACCCCATTTATAATGTAGAGATGTGGAGCTAAACCAAGCCATGTCATTCCATTGTGAAAACTCATTTGTATTAGAGTACATTGCATTTAACCCAAGCTGTCTCAAAAGTGTTCCCTGTAATCTCTTGAAATCGCATCAAAAGCTGTGTACCATTTTGGGATGCTTTGATAATCTGCTAAAAAATTTTTTTGCCATGACCTGATTGTCATTTTAAATATGTAAACAGAAAAGTCTCATTTTCTGTAATCTCTTTTACAGTCAGACTGTCCATCATGCATTGCCCTTTCTTTTAGTTAATCCGGCCTTAAGCCTGACTAGACAAATGATCTGTCATAATCCGTAACAATGCAACCCACTTGATGACTCTGGCTTCTCTGGTGAAATGGAAATGACTCCTAAAAAATTTAACTGTAAAGGAAAAAAAAAATTATTAATTCTTCTTAGTAAAAAAAAAAAGATCAAAGTTCATGGACTTTTATTAGTTATTTGTCAAATGTAAAGCACATATAAGTTAGCATTTTTCAAATTATTTTAAAGATGGATATGCAAGAGATGTTAAATATTGCAGCCTCTAATTCTGTGGAGCTTTCTGCTGATTTTAGGGGCTCAGAGCCAAAATTATTTACTTACCCTTATGTCGTTCCAAATATGTGGAACACGAAAGAAGAAATTTTGAAGAATGGTATGGGTACTAGTATGATTATATATATATATATATATATATATATATATATAATTACTATGAGTTAGGGCTGGCCAATATGGCCAAAAATATTATCACAATATTTTTTTTACCATATAATACGATATCGATATTTATCATATTTATTTACCAATAATAAGCAAGAAATGCATTTTTAAACATAACGGGCAAATTATGTTTACATTGATTCTCAAGGTCTAACAGACACGTGGAATGCATTTTCTTGCTCATTATTGGTAAATGAATATTGTAATATATATAAATTTCATATGTAGCATTTTTGCTATATCACCCAGCTCTAGTGACAGCTCTAGTATGGACCACTTTTATACCATACTTTTATGGTGTTTTTGCTTCATTTTTGAAGCATGAAAGCTTCACGCCTTGAGGGTGAATAAATAATGACAGAATTTTAGTGAACCTTGGTGACATTTTTCGGTGGACTGTTTCATTGGATTGCTATTATGATGATAATTTTAGTGAGTAATAGATAAACCTAACATTAGACATTATGCCATCTCTGAATAATAGCTATTTTTTTTTCTTTCTCTTTCCTCATCTCATTTATTAATTTCACTGTAGAGATGTATGTAATTGCTCTTATTTCAGGATATTCAAAGCCCCTCTGCTCCTGTTAGTATTTATTGTGGGACAATTCAATAAATGCCACATTAGATTAGTTGGGAATATCCCTGCAATCAGAAGAGATAATGGTATATCGACAGTGTAAAGGCAGAGCAAGAGAGAGATGAAAGCTCATGGAATGGAAGACACCAGGCCAGATTTTATTATATCAAACGTTGGGAATATCATGTGTTTTGTAGAGATATTGTGCAAATATGAAATGCTGATTTAAAGTTATTATATATACTGTAAATAATACTAACATTCCAGATATTCTGATATCTGAATTTTGGACAACTTGTTCTTAACAATATATATATATATATATATATATATATAATCCTAAAAAATACCACTGAGGCAAACACACATGCTAAAATAACAACATAGTAAGAAATAGTTTATAAAAATCTGAAACAGAAGTGGAAAGAGGAGAGATAAAAAGCGATACTTATGTCCTTTGCCGGTGTCCCTGCCCGGTGGAGTCGCACGGTAGAGTCGATGGTCTTTACACTCTTCGGTCT
>NW_015630967.1:27335-38797 GCF_001515625.1 Sinocyclocheilus rhinocerous
TCCTTTGCCGGTGTCCCTGCCTGGTGGAGTCGCACGGTAGAGTCGATGGTCTTTACACACTTCGGTCTGCACACGACCGCGGTAAACTAAGCTTTTTTTTAAATTCGTTTAACAAAACTCAAATTGAATTCAGCTGGACACACTTTCCTGTTTATCCCAACAAATGGCCAAGCAAAGCGCACGACACTGACAAGGTACGCGATACAGTACGAGACCAAACACTATTTCAGCATGTCTCCACACAGTAAACAAAACAAGCGTTTCCTAGCAATGACAACTGCGCTAAACACTGAGACAAGAAATAAATACACTTACAAGCTGCTTTTAACTTCTGCTGATTGACTGCTTCTCACAAAGAGTATTTCTTTACACTGTTTTGCTGGCGCTTGAACACACTTTTCTGTTTATCACAACAAATGGCCAAGCAAAGCGCGCGACACTGACAAGGTATGCTATACAGTACGAGACCAAACGCGATTTCAGCACGTCTCCACACAGTAAACAAAACAAGTGTTTCCTAGCAACGACAACTGCGCTAAACACTGAGACAAGAAATAAATACACTTACAAGCTGCTTTTAACTTCTGCTGATTGACTGCTTCTCACAAAGACTATTTCTTTACACTGTTTTGCTGGCGCTTGAACACACTTTCCTGTTTATCCCAACAAATGGCCAAGCAAAGCGCACGACACTGACAAGGTACGCGATACAGTACGAGACCAAACGCCATTTCAGCACGTCTCCACAGTATTTGTGTGTATCAGTATATATATATATAATTTTATTTTTTATGTTCAATAAATCAAAGCAATTTTATATTTTATTGATATTTGTCTACAAAACACATTTCAAGCATAGCCTTTTGGCCAGAAGGATTTTTTATTTATTTATTTTTACAATCACAAGGTGCATAAATTCTGTGTTCTGACTTACTGATTTTTTATAAAATTAAATGTTTTGCTGATGGAACATCATGCATATTCTGAACATTGTGAATCAGATTAATCCACAAAAATGCATTACACACATGAGATGTCATTTTATATTAATGGTAATGAATCTCTCCATAGTTGTGTACAGGAATCCCTGTAGTGTATTGCATTACCACACAGAGCTACATTTCCAATGTGGTATCACACCGCATACTGACTGACAAGAGGAAAGGCTCTGCATGCTAGCTGGAAAGGAAAGTCTCATCCCGAAAGCATATGTCTGATTTGGTTCGCAAGTCTGCATACCTCCAAGTTAAACCAAAATCCTTTTGAAATATATCATTACTTCCTGGAGAGCCGTAGGCATGAGGAGAAACGCTGTTGCTTCAGACTGGGAAAGGATCTTGTTTCTGATCCATTATTGCATTTGGAAGTAGAGCCCTGTTTAAGGTGGAAGGCATGTGCTGTGCTCGCTTGTGGTGTTTGCATTTCATTTATGAAAAAATTGTCTCTGGTTTTTAATGCACTTCAAGAAGTCAAAAACATTGACTTTTACACATGTTAGAAAAACAGTTTAACTGCTGAGGTAAAACAATCTGAGAGGCAGAAAAACAGTGTGCAAGATTTATACTGTATAACTTTCTTTAGAAGTAAAAAAGCACAAAAGCGTTCATTCGCGATTATGTGATGCATTGCTATACTACCACATTTTGGGACATATTTAAAACTCCCGTTGATTTGCAGAGAGTAACCCAGGGAGCAGTACATCACAGGCATACGGTTTTATTTGTTTACTGACCTTGAACTTCGTTTGGAGCTGTGTAATTTATTACAGAAGATAAACAACATGGAAGGAATCCGTTTTATTACCCTGATGTAATGTTACCCTATGATGCAATGTTGGCATCCTCTGTGGAAGATGGATGAAAAAGAACAACAATATGACATTATAAAATATCAGAAATGCAAGAACTCTTGTACCATCCTGAATGAAATTTTAATTAATTTAATAAAGATGCTGAATGAGCGTGCTCAGTTGATTAAAGACTTTAAAGTTGAATAGTGTTTATACTCTCTGGTGCCCCAAAATGGAATTAAGATGATTGTCTCAAACTGTCTTCCATATTGGTCCTATAGTTTTATTGGTAGCTGACAACATTATCAATAGGAATGTGCTATATATCAGTACCATATCAGGCAATATTAGAAGAATTTCTTTTTTTATTTATTGCCATTCGTTAATGCAAATTTCTTCTATTTTTACATGTAGATTACTTTGCTCATTTTTAAAGTAATTCATCTTTAAACAATAAGAATTTAATAACATAAATTTTGAGATTTGCTAATCTAATCTTTAGCAACTCTCTAAATAAATATTAATTTTTCATACTATACATTAAAATGCGGTGTTGCATATTCAGGTGTCACATTTAAAAGGAATCTAAAACATTAGATTTTTGTTATTAGTGTTTTCTTTTTTTTTATTTGAAGACATTTTATTATTGTTCATTTGTATCAGCCAGAACATGAAAGTAAATATTGTTATTGGCCAAAATGTTAATATTGCTGCATCCCATATTTAATGAAGACACACATTTTATGCATATATGTATCAATTCTGGCATATTTTAGAGCATAACCAAAAGTATTTGCTTTGACATTACCAGTGAATAAGTACTTTCTAGTATAAGTATGCTAATTGAGATACAGCTGTGTATTTTTATATTGTGCTGTGTCTGGTAGATGAGAAGTTCTGCCAGTAAAAATCAGCTCAACCAAACAAGATTTTTAAGCAAGTTTAGGTTTTTGTGAAAAAGATACTAAAGTTGAACTAAAATTAACTAAAGTTTAAGGTAATGCATATTCCCTGGTGCTTTTGCACTTGCTTCAAAGACTATCGTTGTGTGGTTTTTGCTGCAGCTGAATGCTGATTCTTTTCTGACTCGTGCTCTTATAAAAAGCAAATGTATCAGCTCTTTTGAGAGCCAACAACACTGCTTTACTACAGTATAGCACCGCTCTGTGTCTCACTCACTGTCACACACCTACACAGTCTTTGCACGCTGCATAGATTAAAAGCAAAATCATTTTTTAAGGTCCTCATCTGCTCACTTGCTTATGCACGTTCTCCGCCACCTCCATTCTGACTTTTCCATGACAGATTATATGAAAGCTCTGAATACGAGTTGTACAAAGCAGCTCAGTCAGCAAGCTGCCAGGGTTACTATAGGGACCTTCAGTTTAGCGCTGCTAAATATGAATTGCTGATGAAATGCTGATGTGATCAGCCCACTTCTAGTATCGCAAAAAGCATTATAATTGGTGCTGCAGCATTTTTTGTTCAAATGACTGGAATATAGATTTGATTAATACTCTTTCTAAAAGTCCATTCATTTAATTTGGTAGAATAATGGTTACTTGACCTCTGGAGTAGAAATGGTTTCATACTCACTGCTTGTTTCTTTAAAGGAACAGTTCACCCAAAAAAATGAAAATTCTGTCATTTACTCACCATCAAGTTGTTCCTAACCTGTATGAGTTTTGTTTTTCTGTTGAGCAATAAGAAGATATTTTGAAGAATGTGAGTAACCAAACAGCCATTGACTTCAATAGTATGTTTTGTCCCATACTACACAAGTCAATGACTACTGTTAATTGTTTGTAAAGTTTTAAAAAGTTTTAGTCGATGTAATGAATTCATTTTGTTACAAATTTTCAAGGATTGTGAAAATTCTTAAAACTGACTAATGTGAATATTACCATGAACTGCTTAAGCCCATCAATAGGATGAGGGAATGTCACATGACTTGTCCCTGTTGGTATATGTCTTATTTGTCTTCAAGCAAGTAATGAATTTGATGAATTTCCAAAATGTTGTAAAGTTTGATTGGCCTTTGACGTCAATAACAGAAGATATGGGAAGTGTTTTCTCCTTCATTTTAATAAGCCCTTTTATTTTGCTGTCATAAATATGCATGATTATATGGTTAGTTGCATTTTATTATTTGCATTCTGCATTGTTTTGTTTACCAGAACAGACCTGCGACCCATTTTTGGGGCATGACCGGCCACTGAAATAGCCTGTAGGCAAGCAGTGAGGACACTTTCACTCAGATTTCCTCTAGCAATTGGTCATTCTGAAGCTATAGATGGAGGTCTTGTTGACAGGTCAGTATACTGTGGCCAACGAGTGCCAGGCCTGCAACCTGAATCCATCAGTCATTTGTGGTAAAGTCTGCCTTCAAACATTCCTTTTTGGAGAGAGTTGTTTTATTGTTTATGGATGAGCAAATACTCTGCTACAGTTGAAGGGAATTAGCACCATTATTTGACTAATACTATTCAAACATACACCTTATGTACCAAGGTATTATTTAGTGGCCTACTTTTTTTGGGGGGGGCCATCTTGTTGTGATCTGCATTTTGTCCTAGGGAGGTTTGCTCCCTTGATGTGTTGTATTCTTAATTCTTAAGAAGGTTTTTTTTTTCTGAGCATTCAGCTGTGAAAGTGAAACTTTCGGATTATTTAAAAAATATGCCTTTTTCAAGAGAGGAACACGCAGGAGAATGTTCACGCTTGTGAGCAAGAATTGAAAGAGGCGGGAGGATAAATAACAGAGAAACAGACAGAATGAAAGTGTGAGTGTAATGTGTATGTGTTACAGGAAACAGGGGAGATTAAATCAGAGTGAGTGAGAGGTTTGATTTGTTATAGAGCAGTGGTCCTTAAAATCATTCACAGACCACCAATGGTACACTCACCACAGTTTAAGTGCCATTGAAGTTCATTGGCTGATTGGAAAAAACAGACCTAGAGTGAAGGAGAAACTTACACGGACCTCTAAGAGTTTTACATTTTATATTTTCAGTGAAAGACAAGAAGGATTTAGCAAATGTAAGACAGACAAAGAATGCAAAATACACACTACCATGCAAAAGTTTGGAGTAAGGTTTTTTTCCTGTAAGGTTTTTCAAAATGTTTCTGAAAGACATCTCTTATACTCACCCAGGCTGCATTTATTTGTTCAAAAATCCAAAAAAAAAAATTTATATTGTGAAATATTATTACAATTGTTTATTTAACCAGTTTCTATTGTAATATATTTTAAAATGTAATGTATTTCTGTGATGGCAAAGTCACATGATCTTTTTGAAATCAAGGTAATGAATGATGAGAAATATTTCATTTTTGAATGCAATATCGTTTTACATGATCCTATTTCAGATGGCAGGGCGTTACATTTAGCAGTTCTTCTCTGTGGCAATCTAAATCAGGCTAGGTATATGAATGAATATAAAGTGAACATAATTAGCTTCAGTTAATTGTGGTTTTTATCAAGCTGTGGCACTATGCTTAACTAGAATAATCACCAGTAATCTCTATGTCCGTATGAAATTGACTCTGTGCAGCAGTTAGTTTACTTCAGCATCAGCTCTTCTACTTAAAGGCAAGGTCAATCATTTCAGGTAAGTTATTTTGGAATAAAAAAACCCATTCAGATATCCAAACTTTTTCCACAAGTTCAGCTGAAATGTTTTGCCTTGGACTTCATGTGAATAATTTTGGCATTAAAAAAGTTTGTGAATGTTTCTTGCCATTCATTTTCATGTGACTTGGTGTGAACGGATGTCCTAACCAAGTTTCCTCTTCCAAGTGAAAATTTTTTGGCTGTTAATCACAACATATTTGATATTTAACACACAGCTATTCTTGGCGCAATTTTGACCAATGGAATTTAATGGTGGGAGGGGCTACTTGTTGCTAAAGCTAAAACCAAAAATATCAGATTATAAGGCAAATACTTTTTAATATTTATGATTATATTGAATAGATTGTTTGTTTTGTATCCATTTGCTTAGGACACTATGCTACATGTGAATAATGTATTTTCATATCAGCAATGTTCCAAATGAAATGTTTGCTCCACTTCACCCACTTTGCCAAAAACACAATTTGGTAGTTTTCCCATCAACTCTGAATTGAAATAGCAGACATATTTCCTTTATCAGTCTTGTACTGCAAACTGGCCTACAGAGGTAGTCACTAAATATGAAAGTGGTCATTTGTTGTATTACCACTAACACAGCCTCCAGCAATTATAACCTTGTAGACAATTATAGATTTTGTAGCTGTGCTACCACTGCCTATAGCAATTATAGACCAGAAAAATGCATGTTTCACTCTGTGTTGAGACAGAATAGCCATTAACCTAATTCATAAAAAGTTTTACGGAGTGTCCTAGATACAGTTCTACAGTATCTAGGGAAATGGCAAACCTGACTTGACTAGCCCATATCCAGATTAAGTCTGAATAAGTTGTTGTCTTAGTAGAAGATGGGAAACCTTGAGTGGGTCAGTGTCTAATGGAAATGCATGCCCGTGATTTAGGAAAAGAAAACACAAAAGGCTGGTATAATGTATAGATGGAGGAAAAGGGTTAGCACCTCAATCATTTCTCTGACACTCATCATTATTAACCTGAATGGTCACATTTCTTTCATCCATGTTGTGTGACTTTCTAAATATCATTCACAAAAAGACTTCTAAAATAGCTCATAGCCATGTGTTACGGAGCCGACGAGACGAGAGGTATGCGGATCCATTTGCAAAGCTTTATTCTTAAACATGGTCAAAACAGGCAAGCGTCAGACAATGGCACACAGGTATATCGAGGGCAAGACAAGAGTAATCCAAAGCGGGCGTGGTCGATCGGCGGCTAACAATATCCAGAGGGTGAAGCAAACAGATAATCGAAGACAGACAGTAGTCCAAGCGAGGTGCAAAAAAGGGATAATCCTAGACAGGCTAATAATTCCAGGGCAGGCAGGATGAGAAAAACATACTGAAATCAAGACACCGGTATAACAAGACTAAACTAGGAGAGGAAACTGGCTCCGTAAAGTGCTACCACTTAGAGAACGATAAACACAAACAATACTCTGCCTTGAATGGTGGTGTGAGACTGATTTATATAGTGTGTGTTATTGGTAGCTGCTGTGTGTGATTGGTTTCAGGTGAGCTTGTGATTAGTGCAATGGAGCATGGGAAATGTAGTCCAGGGTGATGTGTAACAGTCTGTGTGGTGTGAGAGTAAATATCATGGGAGGGCGACCTCTGGTGGCGAGTGGATGGAAGTTCATGGACCGGATTCGTGACACCATGGCAATGGGACTCATTTGTTGCTCAGACGGTTGTGTTTTGTCATACTTTAGTCATAATAAATTATATATATATTATATGATATTATGTATATTTTACATCAGCATTTTTCCAGCATGTTTCAATTTGTCCCTTTCAATGTCACAACTCGGCATCTTGTGTATTATATAGAATTAAGGGCTTCCCACTTGTAAACATGACTTCCTTTGGCAATTAATGTGCTCAGGACTCGTATAACGGTATTTCCAACTTTCTGTTCATCAAAGAATCCATCCTGAAGAAAACGTATCACTGATTCCACAAAAATATTAAGCAGCAAAAGCTACCTTTAATTATGAATATTTCTTGAACAGCAATTCAGCATATTAAATTGATTTCTTAAGGATCATGTGACACTGAAGACTGGAGTAATGATGCTGAAAATTCAGATTTGCCATCACAGGAATAAATTACATTTTAAAATATATTCAAATAGAAAACAGTTTTAAAACAGAAAACATTATTTCATAATATTATTGTTTTACTCTTTTTTTTGTTGTTGATCAAATAAATGCAGCTTTGGTGAGTATAAGAGACTTTTGAAACGTTTGAAAATCTTACTGTGACCTGGATTATAATTCTGATTCTCTCAGGTAATGAAATATTTTCCTGTTTAGGCACATTCATTGCACAGGCTGAAGAATTGATGGCATGATGTGTCACATCTCTGAGGCTGTTCAACATTTATGTGGCACATTTCTTCAACTAACAGGAAAATAAGAACGCTCACTCATAATGATTTGTTTGCAAATTCACTGATGCTTAGCAGCAAATAAAATAATAAAATATGGGACTATCAATTTACAACTTGCGGGGGATATTATATATTCAGCTTAATGATGGAAGTTATTGCCTTTCTGATACATTCTGTGCAGCATGACCCAAATAACTGCTGGACTGTATTCTGGATTCTGACAAACAAAATAGTCAGGAAGTTTGAACTATTTGACAGTAATAATCTCTTTGAACATATTAATTCCAAATGTTATTTAGGATCAGCAGCAGTTTTTGAAGTCATTGTTTGTGGTCATACTAGCCAGCATGACTTGCATGAATATTGTAAAATTGTATTGCAATTTAAAAATATTTTCTATTTTAATATATTTTACAATGTAATTTATTCCTGTGATGGTAAAGCTGAATTTACAGCAGCCGTTAGTCTTCAGTGTCACATGATCCAGAAATCATTCTAATGTGCTGATTTGCTGCACAAGAAACATTATTATTAATATCAATGTTCAAAACAGTTGTGCTGCTTAATATTTTTGTGGAAACCGTGATACATTTGCTTTCAGTCAAAGCTCTACTCACACCTTAGCAATAGAATCACTATTGGCTAGTAGTTTGTTTTAGTTTACTTGCCAGATGATCCATATAAACAGTATACAAATGGTTTGGTTTTATCTTAGTAAAATGGCACAGTTTTATTTTTTATTTTTTTAATGACACTAGTCATTTAGTGTTTCTGTAAAAAAAAAAAAAATTATAATAAATAAAAAAATAATATAAAATAAATACAAAAATAAAATAAAACAATAATAATTACTGATAAAATACCATTATTAGTACTAATAACAATAATTGACAGTAATAATCTCTTTGAACATATTAATTCCAAATGTTATTTAGGATCAGCAGCAGTTTTTGAAGTCATTGTTTGTGGTCATACTAGCCAGCATGACTTGCATGAATATTGTAAAATTGTATTGCAATTTAAAAATATTTTCTATTTTAATATATTTTACAATGTAATTTATTCCTGTGATGGTAAAGCTGAATTTACAGCAGCCGTTAGTCTTCAGTGTCACATGATCCAGAAATCATTCTAATGTGCTGATTTGCTGCACAAGAAACATTATTATTAATATCAATGTTCAAAACAGTTGTGCTGCTTAATATTTTTGTGGAAACCGTGATACATTTGCTTTCAGTCAAAGCTCTACTCACACCTTAGCAATAGAATCACTATTGGCTAGTAGTTTGTTTTAGTTTACTTGCCAGATGATCCATATAAACAGTATACGAATGGTTTGGTTTTATCTTAGTAAAATGGCACAGTTTTTTTTATTTATTTTTTTTTTAATGACACTAGTCATTTAGTGTTTCTGTAAAAAAAAAAAAAAAAATTAAAATAAATACAAAAATAAAATAAAACAATAATAATTACTGATAAAATACCATTATTAGTACTAATAACAATAATAAAAAAAAAACACACTAGGGTCTGATAAGCTGTTGGGTTAATGAATATCAAGATGTCTATATTTGCTGAAATCAAAGCGTGAACGGTAAAAGGTAAGCGCTAGCTAATGGGACTGCCACTATTAGCTCCGCCCACTACCGAAAGAACCGGCAATGTCTTCTGCTTGTTCTTAAAGGCTGAATAAAACCTAGTCATTTTGACAGGGAAAAATGGCTTATCATAGACATTTAGTTGTGTGGCTCGAAATGTATTTGTGTATGTCAGTGATTTACTCACAACATAGAGGGTTGCTCAGAATTCATTGATGCAAAGAAAGTTCAGAAGAAGAGCATTTCTTTGAAATTGAACTCTTTTGTAACATTATAAATGTCTTTACTGTCACTTTCGATCAACTTAATGCACCCTTGCAGAATACATTTCATTTCTGTTGAAAAAATAAAAAAATAAAAAATTGACGCCAAACTGGGATATAGTAGATTGTGTAAAGATGTGAATTGAAAAATTAATTTTTTGGGGGAACTTTTGGAACTCTGCACTCCATTAATTCAAAACTCTGTCCAGCACACTTTTTTACCCCCTGAAACTGTGTTGATATGGGTGAGTTTCATGACCCTTTGAAATTATTCCCAATGTGGGAAAAAACAACAACAAAAAAAACCATCTAGACATATTTTTGAATTTCTAAATGGCTTATGCAGTGCAGACTAGACCTTCATATCCAACATGTCATACATTTTCTCTGAATTTACTGATCTTACTTTCATAGCTAAATGGGTGTGTTAGTATACCAGCTATGTAATTACCATAATCATGCACATAATCATCACATATTTACATGTATTAGCATCAGCTATGACTGCTAAGGTTTTGCAAGTCCCTAAAAGTTTAGCAATGAGCCTAGGCTAAACTTAGAATGCTTATTCTGATGATCATTATGCAGATAGTGGCTCAGTACACCAGAGGGCATGGGGCATTTGGTTCTCGAATTCCACCATGTACTTATTTACAGTTGAATGCCATTGCTTGTCTCAGTCTCTTATGATTCATACAGTTTAAAAAGGTTCATAGGGGCTTTTTTACAATAAATAAAGACTGACACTGATTGAATCATGATAAACCTGCTCTAAGTGGTTGTTTTCCTATAGGTCACATGATGTGTCAGATGTAACATTTAGCTTGAGTCTCATGAAATGCTCCTCAGCATGAAGTGGAGCATAACTGCACAGCAATAATTGTTTACTCTGCAGCTTGCGTACCTCTGTAGTTCCCACAACTCTGCACATCTCCCTTGTTCTTAAAAAGTTTAGTAAGAGTTTTTAAAATGTTAAAACTCTCTTATGCTCACCAAACTTGCATTTATTTGGTGAAAATACACTGAAACAGTAATATTGTGAAATATTATTACAATTTAAAATGTTTTCTATTGAAATATATTTGAATGTTTAAATATATTTTAAATGTAATTATTCCTGTGAAGGCAAATCAAAATTTTAAGCATCATTACTCCAGTCTTCAGTGTCACATTATCCTTCAAAAATCATTCTAATATGATGATTTGATGTTCAAGAAACAGTTTGTATTAATATCAATGTTGAAAACAGTTGCTTAATATTTTTCTGGAAACCGTGATACTAGGGCTGGATGATATGGCCAAAAGATAGATCACGATATATTTCTTTATTTCGGTCGATACAATATAATTCCGATATTGATATGAACACTATTAAAAAAAGCCTAGTAAAAACTGCCAAAAACACCAACAACAGATGTCTGTGCCTACAAACTTATGAAAAATGAATTTGCCAAGTCTATGACACCTCATTTATTTGTATTTAGCCTTCATACAAACAAGAAATGTGAAATCACTGTCAAATAATCGTCTCAGACTCACCTAATTAAAATTAATTTCTTTAAAGGGGTCATAGGATGCCCATTTTCCACAAGTTGATATGATTCTTTAGGGTCTTAATGAAAAGTCTGTAACATAGTTTGGTTAAAAATTCTCAATGGTAGTGTAAACGAAACACCTTTTTTACCCTGTCAAAAACAGCTCTTTTCAGAGCATGCAGTTTTGTAGCATTTTCCTTTAAATGCTAATGAGCTCTGCTGACCCCGCCCCTCTCTTCC
>NW_015630967.1:40053-47574 GCF_001515625.1 Sinocyclocheilus rhinocerous
TGTGACATCACACAGACAGGCATCTGAGATCGGCTCAATTTGAGAAAGGGTAAAGATTTTAGTAGATTAACAAAAAAACACTGGGTGGATTTTTATAATTTTAGGGTGGTTGTGTACACACACTGCCAACACACATTTCAGTTCAAACAACTTGTAAAAGTGCATGTAGCATTATATGACCCCTTTAACTTCAAACTGTCATGAATCCTGTCCATGGACTTTCATCCGATCGTCACCAGAGGTCACTCATCCATCATATTGACTCTCTCACTACACAGACTGTTACACGTCACCACGGACTACATTTCCCATCATCCACTGCACTGATTGCACACAGCTGTAACCAATCACACATCCTACATAAGCCATGGACTTCCTCTCTCTCACTGCCGAGTATTGTTTCAGCATATCGCTAGTCTGTGATTGCTACTTTACGGAGCCTGCTTTAAGTTTCCTAGTCTTAGCTTAGTCTTGCCTGTGTCTGTTTTCTCATGTTCTGATCGTTGCCTGTATATTTCGGATTACCCCTTCATCTCGCCCTGTTTGGATTCTGTTTACTCCTCGCCTGGATCATCGCCTGTGTTTCAGATTTACCTTTTGGATTACCCTGTTTGGACTTTGTTCGCCGGAGATCGACCCCACACCCGTTCACTGGACTGTTCTTGTGTCTTGCCCTCAATATATCTGTTTGCCATCATCTGACCCTCGCCTGTTTTGACCACGTCCTTAAATAAAGCTTGCGAATGGATCCGCATGTCTCACGTCTTGTTTGCCCGTAACACAAAATCTCCTTGTATTAAAGTTAATCTTGTTCGCATTCTGTATAGTTCATGGCTGATACCACGCGCCAGCGTCACATGTTCATGAGGATTAGGTTAATCATCCCATATAGAAAACATCACAAGTTAAATTAATCATGTTTATAAAGATAAACATGGGTTTATTATAGCCCACTTACAATTTACATTTCAGAGATCATTACAAATAAATTATTAAATGCTAAAACTGAATAAATTTAAATGAACAAACTTGGCGTTGCATTTGCAACCATGTGAAAACAGGGGGTGCTGCAGCCCCCTCAGCACCCCTACTTCCCGCGTCCCTGATAGCCTCACATACACTAGCAGTTTCATATCAAAATATCTTTTGTAACATTATAAATGTCTTTATCATCACTTTATGATCAATTTAAAGCTTCCTTACTAAATTAAAGTATTAATTTCAGCTTTTTATTTCAGATAAATGCTGATCTTTGGATCTTTCTATTCATCAAAGAATCCTAAAAAAAAAAATGTACTCAACTGTTTTAAATATTGATAATCAGCAAATCGGCATATTAGAATGATTTCTGGATCATGTGACACTGAAGACTGGAGTAAATGATGCTGAAAATTCAGCTTAGATCACAGGAATAAATTACATTTTAAAATATATTCAAATTGAAAATTTTACTGTTTTTGCTGTACTTTGGATCAAATAAATGCAGCCTTGGTGAGCAGAAAAGAATTCATTCATTCATAAAAAACATTAAACATTTTACTGTTCAAAAACTTTTGACTGATAGTGTAGGCTGATTATTCTTATAGATTGAAACAAATGTGCTTTAGCCAGTATAAAGAGTATGAAAAGTGCTCTGAGTTTCTGCAGAAAAAAAAAAACCTTGCTGGAGATGGGCTTATAGAAAATGCAAACTGATTCAAAAAAAAAATTTAATTGAATTCTCTGCCAGCAGGAGGCGCTTTGAGAGTGGTAGAACTAGCGGTTTCTCCAGTAACGGCTGTAATTAAATCAGCTCTGCTCATTAACACTTCTTTATCAGATAAAATAAAAATGCCATCTAAACTTTTCTGAAGACAGTCCGTTCCCTTCAGAGATACATTCATATAAAACACCCGCGACGTGTTTTGATTTTGAAATGTGCAGTGCTCATGTTTATTCAACGAAGTCAAACGCCACAAATAAATCAATGTATGGGAAACACTGGTAATGTATATCGAAATATCGGAAATGTGTTTAAAAATCATATCACCGTTATTGAAAATAATTATATCGCGATACATATTGATATTAAATTATTGTCCAGCCCTACGTGATACATATATTTTTTTCAAGGGAAAAACTAAAAGAATTAAGAACTTACATTATATATATATAACGGTTTGTTCTGGTTCTCAAATCTGATTGGTTGAGAACCATGAGATATTGTACTGGTATCGCTACAGCAATGCCCTTTCACTGTTTGCATCACTCCGCTTCCCGTATTTCTCACAGCAAGTGTCATGGCGGACGCCCAAATCCACTAAAATTTAAAAATAATACTGTTTTTGTGTGACAGAATGTAGTTTTAAGAGTTTTTTATGCGAGAATGTACTTATTTAGACTTCAAATACGTGGTTTGTTAATAAAAATAACGTCTATTTGAAAATTTGCTTCCACACTTTCGGAGATGTGAGCTCCAGGGCGTCAACGGCCGTTCAGAGCTCATGAGCCCGCCGAGAGCAGCCTCACCTCGGCCAGATCTTCTGGAATTTACCGCTGGCTCTGATGTCTCTATAGTGGATAAACATGAGATATAATTCGTTTTAGGAAATTCTAATGGGCAGTCTTTGGTTTCATTAATCTATTATTTGTTCTGAGTGCAAAATCTCATCACGTTATATTTTATGTAACTTTAATGCTGTATTTCAGAGCGCTGACTTTGTTCTTTTGACTAAATTGTCTAGCTACTTTTATGATGGCTGTTGTTGTTGTTTATTATTCAAGAAATACTATTTTATATTCATAGTAGTATTTAGTATTGGGAAACGGTGTGTGTGTGTGTTCGCGATGATGATATTTGTGACATTGTTCTGCCATTAGATGGTGACAAGAGACTGTTTCACGAGTCAGCAGTAAAGACTTATATTGAAAGAGACTGAAATTGAAGTTATTTTTACTTTTAATAACAACTTGTAAGACGCAGTTAACAAATGCACTGAGCAGCGCTGTCATCGGAAATCACCCTTAACAGATGAAAGGACAGTATGACAAAGATATGGCTTTCCTCAGCGGACATTCAGACTAATGTTTTACTGTGAATATGAGATTGAGCTGAAAAATGAATTCTGTATCAGATGCAGGTAATTACACTTGCTCAGTCCATCTCTCTCTCATAATACTCTACATATAATACAGAGAGCTTTTAATACAGTGATACAATAAGCTTTCAATGAAGCAACTCAATGTTCCTTCGTTACTAGTTCTAAAGTGACATTTTCGAATTAGTAACGGAGGCTTGAGCTCAGCTGCTAAACTGTCAAACTGAGATTTGAATCCGTGGCGGAAGGAAGTAGTTCTGCACAAAAGGTTCTTCTTATATATTTACACACTCGTGCCATCGAACTGTTGTATAAATGCAATATCACACTCGTAGACATGAGATATGGCTGTATATCTGCACGCTGTGATTACCTACGGCCGAATCACAACCGTGCCAATATACAGCCATATCTCACGTCACGTCTACGAGTGTGATAATGTGCATTTGATATTTGATATTTAGCATTTTTGCTCATGGCACCTGTTCTGAGCTGTGACATGACAGGCAGCAAACAAGGAAAATATATAAATTTCATGCTTTTAAAAGCCCTCCAAAAGAATTTGGCCTCCATTTAGCATTGTTTTTCCCCTGCTGTCCACGACCCTATTATAACAGACATGCAACCCATTTTTGGATCATGACCCTTCGGTTGAGAACCACTGCAATAGGACACTTGTAGCATGAACAATATTATATTGCTATAGAAGAGGAAAGAGCTTAATTTTATTGAGAAATAATATGCTTTTCATTACTGGTAAACTGATAAATAATTCAATTTAATTTTACAATATTTACATGGCATAAGAAACCCGTTGCAGAATAGATGTGTAAACTGGACACATTGACGATGAAATTTTAGTCTATAAAAATATTCTCTGCATTAAATTACGAAATGTTTTGCATAACTAATGCTAGGATTTTGATATGTTAGGCTGGAAATATTCAGCAGCACACTCAAATTGGAGTACCCCAGCAATGCATTGTGTGTAACTGCTTTGCAGTAATTACCCTAATATGTCATAACTCCTTTTAAGAAACCAAAAACATCCCTAAACACAACTATTTGGTTAGCTTTGCGTGTTATTTAGATTTATTATTTGGGCGTTTCATGTGTAATTTGTATCCATTTGCATGTCAAGCCCAGAGGTTCAATAGCCCACACCATGTGCTTGCCATTAGTTATAAGAGCACGGCTTTGATTAAAAAGAACATGGTGAAAAAGAAACTGCTATAAAATAAATTCAACATAGGCTCAGAGGGGTAATGGACCTTAGTATGGGTCAATGAAGTCTAATATACCAGGAGAGAGCTCTCTGTTAGCATTCCCATTCATCTTAATTGGCCATAAATGCCATTTAACTGAACGCCCTATATTAGAAATCCTTGCAGCAGACACCGGAAAACAAAATTTGCAAACAGTTGCAAAAGATGTGCGCGTGCTAAAAATGAAAGGTAATCAAAATGTATGGCTACTGTGAGCTACAGTGCATATGAGAATATAAACAGATTATATTTAGTATTAGAATATCAGAGAGTTAAAAAAAAGCTATGAGATCTATTTTAGCTGTAAATATGAATTGTGTGAATTTGTAAAAGCTTGATTTTGTAACTTTACCAACATGTAAGTCTTGGGCCCATTTTGTTTAGGTAGTTTGTGTAGTTGTGTGACCAACCTGCAGGAATCCCCAAGCTAAAATAAAGGAAGCTGAAGCCTCTCTGTCTTCTCCTTCGTAATGAGGGTAATGTAAATGAGAGTGTCGACTCTAAGTAGAAGACTGCACTTGATGAATTAACTCGATAACCTTACATTACCTTTATGAGTGAGCTTCTCCTTTTTGACTACACGCTAATGAGAAACCTCCACTCTGATGCATTAATATTCATTAATTCATAAGTGTCCTGCTCAAAGTAGAGACGTACTGAGTAACAAGATTTTTAATATTGTTTGTAGAAAATGTTCAGGGTGGCTTTTGCTTGACTTTGTGAAGCTTCCTGCCACAATGCTGTAGTGTTAAGGGTCATGGGTAGCGTTTACCCCATTGCTTAGGGATTGCTGGGGTATTCTGGATGGCTGGCAGTAGCATGATTAATCGAAATAAATAAAACCAAATTTGTGATTATGGCTTAGTGCGATTATTAAATCGTGATTTAATTAATGAAATATGTGTGCTCCGTGTTTCAGAGTTTCACTGTTCTTTTACACACTAGCAGGTCATGATGGTTTCAGTGTATCAGAGCAGCTGAGTTTGCAGTAAATGCTGCTTCACACAGACTCCAGCAGTTTGGGTTAATGATAATGTGCATTTGGGAACACAACATACTGAACACCTACCATCTCCCCAAAATTGTAATGAGAAGCACTTATAAACTCTCTGTTGTCAACAAAACAGAAGCTTTAAGGGCTCCCTGTGTTTCCAGCCAAAATCAGCAATAAAAAGCTTGATGACATTTGAAAATGAATTAGTATTGTAAATGTAGAGTTTACTGTAAATGATGATGATGATGATGATGATGATGATGATAATTATTATTATTCAATTTAGATAAGTTATTCTTTAAGTGAAATATCAAAATAATTTTAATATTTTAATTTAGTTGTGATTGTAGAAATAATTATAATAATTGTATTATTAAATATTATTTATTTATAGTCATAAATAAATAAAGTGAAATAATAGTTAATAAATACTTTTTTTTTTTTTTTTGGCAAAATTGTGCAGCTCTGCTAACAAGCCAACAGCCAACCTGGAGCTTTTTTCCTTTCACATTTTAATTCACAATCACAACTATCAGAAAATTTTCCCCCAAGTCGTGCAGCATTAGTTGGAAGGCTGTGTTGCCCATGTACGAGTTATTGCCACAATGCTGGTGTTGTGGGTAGTTGCCAAGGCTTTTAAAGGTGTTTTTACCACATTGCTAAGGCCTGGGACACACTAGACGGTTTTCAAATCTTAACCGACAACTTGTGGAGACCACGGACTAATGGGCATCAGATTGCTGCTGTTCTCACACTGCACGATTCATCTAGTTGCACACTACATGATGGATCAGCGGCTGGGAATCACACATACTTTTCAGTAGGAAGAATCGCAGACAATTCTGCCTTGCCTACAAACTACGTTTCACAACCAAACACACACGAGAATTGATACGGGAAATTACGTAAGATCACGCGAGAGACAGGTGTTCTCGCATGAGAATGGATTAATTCCTGTCAAAAAGTGTAGCCCGCAAAAACCTTGCAGTCCAAGTTGTCTGTACACTGATTTGCAGTGAAACATAAAAAATAAACACAGAAGAATATGAAGGAGAGAATGGTTGCTTGCTGATGTTCTGTTGCAGATTTATTATGACTCCTCCCACTCAACTTTCCCTTGCCCTGTATCGGGCTCTCTCATTGGCTGTCTGTCATCGCCAATGTCATTTCCAGTCAACACTTTTTTCACACTGCACGACTGTGAATCGCTGACAGGTCTAGATATTTAGCATGCCAAATATCTCAAGGGCATCGGCGCTTCTCTCAGATCGCGTCTTTGAGAACACCTGCTATGCGATTGTCACTCGCGTGAACGAGCACCGATTTGCCTCCGATTTCGGGTATCTGTTTGCGATTTTTACAAAACTGTCAGTGACTGAAAAATCATGCAGTGTGAAGGAAAGTTTCAACTGACATTTAACATTAAAGGGATCATATGATGCTATTTTAAAGATCATTATTTTGTGTATTTGGTGTAACAGAATATGTTGACGCTTTAATGTTCAAAAAACACATTATTTTTCAAATACTGTACATTATTGTAGGTTCTCTATGCCCCGCCTCTCTCAAACACGTCGTTTTCAACGTTTCCCCCTCCTTTGACAAGCGCAGTTTGCTCTGATTGGCCAGCTGACCCAGTGCATTGTGATTGGCCGAACACCACAAGCACGCATCGGAAATTTAACACCCCTTACCACAATCGCGAACTTCAGCTTAAACGCTTTGTTTTCTACAAAGTCCCCTCCTTTGACAAGCGCAGTCTGCTCTGATTGGCCAGCTGACCCAGTGCATTGTGATTGGCCGAACACCACAAGCACGCGTGGGAAATGTAACGCCCCTTACCATAATCGCGAGCGTCAGCTTTCAAAGTAAATATCAAGACAGTTAATAATGTTGTTAGTTTACCATCAGTTCAAGCCCAAAGGGGCAACAGAGTCTCTGACAGACACAGTGATGATGCAGTACACAAGCCGCAGTTAAGACAGCTGACGTGCTATGATTTCTGACAGGCAGTTCACTCTCCTGTGATACCCTGTTCCCCTCACACACACACACACGACGCGTTACTCTGCGCTGCGCAAAACTCCGCATTTGAACAGTCAATAGCAAATACTTAAACTAATAACAAAACATACTTACAGTCGCTGATTCAGAAGCGCCAGATTGTCATAGCAAAGTCAAAATT
>NW_015630967.1:48687-67727 GCF_001515625.1 Sinocyclocheilus rhinocerous
GAACGAGCCGTTTTAGGTAGGCGTGGTTGACTCTTAACTTTTATAAAGAATATCTCTTTGGATTTGAGACTTTAGTCTTTGCAACTTTACAGATCTTTTTTATGCACCAAGAGCTTGTAACACTCCAAAGAGAAAGGAAAACTTGAAATCGCATCATATGACCCCTTTAAAATCCTCTGAATGCACATATTACATGATTCAGCCAGACCACGAGACCACACACCTGCCGAATGTAGTATCATTTTCACAGTGAGACGAGATTTCAAGGAGACTCGTGTGATCAAATGTGTCTTCCGAGGAAAAACAAATGGAGCACGATCAATATCGTCAGCTGGTTCTCTTGGAGGAGGACAAAGGAGACAAAAAAGAATATGGGTGACCTTTCTTTGATGTATACGATTTGGGATCATGCCGCCTCTGACGTGATTGGGAGCATTAAAATAATTGTAATGACACCACATACTTGAAGATTTTTTGGACAAAAAGTCATTTGCGACAAAAAGAGCTACTCTGAATTTCTATCATACTCTGCTGGCTAGATATTTCTTAGATTTCTTAGAGTAATAACACACATCTTCTCAGTAAGCCCCATGATTTGATTTGTACCCCACTATTACTTTATTGCATTACTTTAATTCTTAGAGGTGTTTTTTTTTCTCTCGAATCCCTCACTGCATGTACTGTATGAGCAATATTAATAGTGATGTTTGCATTAGCAAGCACCACTAATGAAACTCACTAATAAGCTAGCTCTCCAATGGCTATTATAGGTAAATCCTGCTGCCTGTCAAGCCATTTGAGCTGATAGAAATGGATGTGACACAGATAGTACTGTATGACATGAAGAATGAGCTAATTAATATTGGGTGTGTGTATGTGTGTGCATGAAGTTGTCATCTTGACAACTCGTACAAATTGACAGATGCTGTTTGTGGCCGCCACAAACTGTTCACACACTTCACCTACACACACACGCTCGCGGAGCACAAAAGCATGCTCGTGCGTGTGTCCTGGAGATCCCCCCTGCAGTGGTGGCAGTGTGGAGGTGAAGAGAGATGACAGGTTGGCCCCTGATTGCCACTCACTGTAATCACAATAATTACAAAGGCTCTTGGCCTTTCACCATGGCCCAAAGGTGCTCTCATTAAACAGTAAGCCCACTGTTGTGGAGGGGTACCGCAGTTAAAACATGAGCACTGACGTTTCTGATGAGCCCATCACGAACATACATGCATGACGCACGTAAACAAACACTTTTTTGACGTGGAGTGCTTGACATTGGAAGTAGAAAATGGTTTTAAGTGCAAAATTGGTGTGTGGGAATACATGTGCATGATGCAGCCGCACAGCCCACTGTCATTGTTTCTTTGTTCCGTCATCTATTGTAATCATCTGTAATTTAAAAAAATACAGTGCAGCATTTCTTTAACATTACAGTTCTTAGACAGAAATGAAAATGTCTCCCTCTATCCCAAAGCTGTAACATTGTCAAATATTGGGGGTCTAAATTATTTAATTACTTTTAAAGGAATTAAATAATTCAAATATTTAAGAAAATAAAGAAAGGTGAAGAAGACCATCAAAAGAACCACAGTTTATTGTAAAGTAATCCATTTGAACTATTTAAAAATATGGACACATTCACTCTTAATTGTATTCCTTACATGTTGAAAACGGCTCCTTTAATATTTCTTGTCTCGTCAGTTATGAATTACATGAATCTCGAAAATTATAGTCTAAACGGTGAAAAAGTCGATTAGTTTGCATCACTGGATATTAATGTTGGTCATTTGACATTTTTATCATAAAACAGTTGTCAAATATACTTAAATCTTACCTCACTCTCCTTCAGCATTAAAAATGAAGCGTCATGTTTGGCTTGAATGTATGAATTACAAACCTATTACAGATAGATATTGTAAGCATTGTAAATAATTGTTTTCCAGCAAAAGTGAATTTATCATTTATAGCTGTAGTGAGATATGAGATACACCTTATTGGTACCTTAAAGGTGCATATTAGTACCTAAACTGTACATATTAGTACCTAAAAGGTATAAAAGTGTACCTTTTGAAAAGTGCAGCATTTTCAAAGTCTTCAGACGTCATGCAATAACGTTGTGTGATGAAAACACTGAAATTTAATTCATGACTCACTGAAAATCTTCCTCTCTGTTGTAGCAGAGGAGATGATTTTCGGTTTCAGTTGTGCTTTTCCTTTTTTGTAAGAGAGAGAGTGTCATTGTTCCGCTAAACTTTTTTGTTTTACCGTTTTCCTCCAAAAACTAAAATGAATGTATATGATGAAAGAGTTTCATTTTTGGGTGAGCTATACCTTTGAACTTAAATGCATCTGAACTCTCTGTCAAGACCAATTCTTCTATTAAACACAGACAAGACAAAGAGAGAAAATCTGTCTGAGAGGCTCTTAGCTCATCTTCAGAAATGTCACCAAATCAATCAATCCTGGCTTTTCATATTGCTGAAAGACTGATGTTTCATCCTCAAAGGAAATGTGAAAACCGATGCACCCACTGACTTTTCTCTGCTCTTGCAGGTGTGATTGTAGGCGTACTTTGGCAATTTGGATTCCTCTTACAAGGCTTTTAAAATATCAGAAGTGCTCTTTTGATTAGAGGACTGATTTCAGGAATCAGCACATCAATCACTTGTGGTTTTCATAAAAGGCTGACTTGAATACATTGATTTGCATGGTGTTTTTGGATTTTTAATGGCACAAACCTACAGTATGAATTGTACAGAGCTGGCACAGTCTGGCAGTGCCATGACAAGTAAATAAATAGTTTGGGAAGGACAGCAACTGCTCAAAACTGCTAACATTGTGACAAGGTTTTGACAGTATCTGATATGAGAGGTGCCATTTGTATTGAATCCAAGTGTTGTTTTTCCCTAAGGCAAGAGGTATAAGAGTATAACATAGACACAGATAAACAGCATCTGTTAAACTATAGATCTGACAACTGTTCAAAAGTTTGGGGTCAGTAAAAATAAAAAAAGGTCTCTTATTTTCTCCAAGGCTGCATTTGATGATCAAAAATATAGTTTAAAAGTTATATTGTGAAATGTTATTAAAATTAATAGAACTATTTTCTGTTGTAATATATTTTAAATTGTATAATTTTAGAAACAGTTGTTTAGGATTATTTGATGAATAAAAAGTTCAAAAGAGCCCATTTATTTGAAAAAATTTTTTTGTAACAATGTAAAAGTCTTTACTGTGACTTTTGATTTATTTAATGCATCATCACTATATAAAAGTATTAATTTCTTAAAAAAAAAAATATATATATATATTTTTGTACTTTTTGAAAAAAAAAGTGAAAAATTTTGAAACACTTTTAAATAGTAGGGTACATTAGACCCTCAACACCAATTTATTAATGAATTTTTGAAATAGAAAAAAAATTGAAAAGCCCCCAGGTGGACATTTTGCCCACATTTATTTTATTTTATTTTATTTTACACAGAAAAAGACTGGGTTAATTTTCACTCAGAAATTGCTAGTAAATTTCACAACAATTACAAAGAAACATCAAGTAACACATTGAATTAAATGTGAAAATCGGTTTTACAACTCAAAGAAAAAAACAAAAAACAAAAAACAAAAACAAAATCATGTGAGCCTGTATAACTTGTTGCTGTTGTGACAACGTCACAGTCTACCTGCCAAGACTTGCCTCTGGTATACAGAGCCGTGCTAATCGTGCGTGTGTGCTATCTCTGTGTTTCTGGGCCAACTTGACTGAATAGCGCAACGCTAGTGGACTGACTCATTATACGTACCTGGACAGCTTGACCGAAAGGCTTAAATTGCTTGTGTCCTGCCTCGTAATGCGTACCCAGACTGGGATAGCCTAGAGCTCATTTAACTAGCCTAGCTTACCCATAAGCTTTATTTAAACAAATGACCTAAGATAGCCATGTGTGCATGAATCGGATTTGGCTAAGGCTTAACTAGAAACACTCTACTAATCGTGTCCTGGCTGATGGTCAAAGCAAAAACTTGCGCAAAAGCATGTTGCATTTGATACTTCAAACCTGAATTGCTTAAATAGCAGGAAAATCCCTTATTATGGAATTAAAATTATTCACTCAGTCTCACTGCTTTAATTTGGAAATTGTTGATATGCTGCTAATAGCTTGAAGTCAAATATGCAGAAACGGTGAGTGTGAACAGTTATATGAAACTGTGCTTCTGATCATCTATGTGGTCGCTCCTATTTCAGCAGACTGCCTGAATCACTCATCTTCTTTGCTTCCTCTGCCTTCTGTCATCCCACATCCTGCTATCCAGGTGCTGTCCAAAAATAAGTAATTGGTTTCCCCCTACAGGCTGCCAACCTAAGACGCACAAAGGACTAATGAAATCACCTAAAACCAGAGACGGCCCGGAGGTTGCTTCTATAAATACAAAGAAAAGGCTTACACGGTTGGCAAATTAATTTTCTGCCAGCACATCCAGGACTGGCTGGAGTAGTTAAAAAAAATTGTGCAGACAGTGAGTGGGGGGAGAGGAAGTGGAGGTCTTTATGTTAATGACTTTGTATCATATTTCAGGGCTGTATTGGGCTGGACAGTGCACATGGTTTGATAGTCTGAGACCACTAGTGAGAATGTTTTAATCCATGATTTGAGAATTCTTCTTGTGCTTCAATGAAAGCAAACACATCTGACCCTTAGAATAAAGGAGTTCACATTATCAGTCTCATAATATTGTTTATTTTAGAAATAGTGCAGAATATTAAATATATATTTATCTTTTGACTTTGATTTGATTATTATAAATATTTTTTTTCTGGTTTTAAATGAAAACATAATTTTAGTGTAGTCCAGTGTTTATAGGGGGGGGGGTCCGAAAACCAGTCAGTATCTGGTGTGACCACCATTTGCCTCACGCAGTGCAACACATCTCCTTCGCATGGAGTTGATCAGGTTGTTGATTGTGGCCTGTGGAATGCTGGTCCACTCCTCTTCAATGGCTGTGCGTGCGCAGTTTTCCCCAGTGTTAACTATGCAAATTATAAATAAATGCCTCTTGACTCTTGACTCATCCTTATGAAATCCTCTGTGGCTGTGTCATCAAATTTCATGACTGCATCTGCACAAGTAGAAAAAGACAAATGATTAGAAATATGCAAAGGCAATCTGCAGTCATACACCAAGTCCCCATATTTGTAAGCTGTACTGCCCGCCACATTTAGGCTCTGTTGTGTTACACTGTGGTGTAGCAAGGAATGTCCGGCAATCCACAGGCAATAGGTGCCCTTGCTTTCTTAATATGGACAATAATCCATTAAGCGCTCTGTGTGTCAATTTGTGGTCTAAGGCCCACTGTCTTAGGTCATCTTCAAAGCTGCTGGTCACCTCAGCTTCATCATTTGGTTCCTTTTCTGAGTCAGTAGACCAATAGTCCACATCAGTGTCAAAGTCAAAACTATCTGATTTCCCAGGAACATTGTCACTGATGAAACTATGTGGGGTCCCAGGCACATTGTCACTGCTACAACTATTCAGAGTCCCAGGCGCACGTTCACACTTTTTTTTAATGCCACAATGTTCATCATCGCTGTCAGAATAACATAGAAGTTGATTGAGTTCTCTTTGGCGTTTTCGCCATTCTCTCATCCTTAAAGCCATCTGTAAACACAGATGTGAGCCCAAATTAAGTTTACTTGTACTGTTTATTTGACTGGGGCAAGTCCAAAGAAAAGGAGGATGAGGTCATAAGACCTTGTTTAGGTGCTCCTAAAGGGCAGGACACCTCACTCCACGTCCAAAATGAAGGAGACACCGCACGCCACCTGACAGAAAGACAAAAGAAACACCCAACTAAAGCTTTACAATACTCAATAGTATTGAGATGGTGTGGATTATATATATTATATGTTAAACAAGTAACACTATTCAGTGTTCAAGTTAATTGAGATAAAGAAGTGATGAATTAACACCTGCAGTTAACAAACAGAATTAGGGTTTCCGTGATGCGGAAAACGCAGACGGAATTGCAGAATATGGCAAATATTATATTCAGTCATTTTTAAAACACATTATAACTCGTTTCGAAACTACATAATGCATGATTATAGTGTGTAACGTTTTATGATGGACGCGGTAACAGTCGCATTGTGCTTTGAACTCTCAAAGAAACCGATCAAACTACACGTTATATGATTATATTGTATATCTTGGAAGGGAATACAGTCGTGTTGTTAATGACTGAGAGATGCAATCAGGGCTCGACATTGCGAGCATTTCACTCGCATTTGCGACTAAAAATAGATGTGTGCGAACTGGAAAATGTATTTAGACGGAATTGCAGAATATGTCAAATATTAGATTCAGTCATTTTTAAAACACATTATAACTCGTTTTGAAACTACATAATGCATGATTATAGTAACGTGTAACGTTTTATGATGGACGCGAATACAGTCGCGTTGTGCTTTGAACTCTCAAAGAAACAGATCGAACTACACGTTATATGATTATATTGTATATCTTGGAAGGGAATACAGTCGTGTTGTTAATCACTGAGAGATGCAATGCTAATTGTAACTTAGCCACAGCAGGTTTAGTTAAGACAACAAAGCTAATTAAAACAGCTAACACTATAAATACATAAAATTAACTAAGCGGACCGAACTTACCTTCAACTGAGTAGAAAACGATGATTTTGGATCGCTTTGATTTGATGGAAGCTGAACAGAGCCGAGCAGCCACTTGCTTCAGCAGTACGCGCCGAATGCTTGTTGCCTCGGCCAATCAGAGTGGCGTTTACTGCTTGGGTTATGATGACGTGGTGCCTCAGCCAATCAGAGTGGCGTTTACTGGTTGGGTTATGATAACGTGCTGCCTATCAAACACAAGTTCCACCGCTGCAATGTTAGCTTTCGGCTAACTCAAAAGTTGGAATGCTTCATTTTCTAACCTACAGTGTTGTATTTGCCTTGATAACATGTTAAACACAATCGGAGACGATATGACACAAACCGGTCCAGAGACAATTAAAATAAACAAGTAAATAAGAAAATTCATTTTTTAAATGAATTTTTTTCATTTAAAAAAAAAAAAGTATTTATAAACTCTGTTCTAATTGACCTGTTGTGCATTCACCTTTATTGGCAATCAATCAGCTACAAGGTGTGCAAATTTGAAAATGCAGTCTGCTCCTTGCTGATAAAATCCATTCATTATGGTGTAGCGCATAAACTGACTGTTAATGTTGCACATGGTGCACAACTGATATTCTTCGTCATTTCATAACACCTGCTGTTAATTGTAAAATGATATGGTCAGAGGGGACTCTCATTTCATCTTTTGAGCGCTCGTACCTCATCTCAATGAATGCTATTATATCTCATGGTATATTTAGTAAATGTATAATTTTTCATTCTGGTCGCACAGCAAACCAATCCACAGACCTGACCTGAGAATAGAAAAAGGTGATGGCTTATTTTTTATCATTTTAATGTTAAGCAGCCAGCAAGCTGTGTCCCCAGTCCCCCATGTCACATGCACACAGCAGAGCTGACAAGACATGTGAAATAACAAATTTGAAACGGGCCTCTCACTGGGCATTTCCAAATTAATTTCAATGTATATATTTATTGAAAGCATGATTGACAGGAACCAGCCTAGCATGCCAATAATTGTATTCCTGGAGCATGTATGCATAGTTTCACCCAACAGGGATAAATGTGAGAGGCTATTACATTCAGCATTAATCTCCTGTGGCAAAATAAAATAAGGCTTATGCTATTTTTTGCATGCAAAAAGAAGTCTACCAAACACTATCTGAATGCACATCAGTCCAACATTAGATGCAGAAATTGCATGAATTATAGTGAGTGGGCCATCGTTATAGGCTTAAATCACTTTGCTATGTGAACTCTACACCAAGTATTAAAAAGTATTATAGTTATTCTATTGTACTCTATTGTTGTATCTATTGTTCTGTCGTTCAGTTGTTGTATTTATCATTTTATCGTTCAATTGTTGTTTCTATAGTTCTGTCATTTAATAGCTGTATCTATTGTTTAGTTGTTGTTTCTATCTCTCTATCAGTCAATCGTTGTATCTATCCTATCATTGTATCTATTGTTTAATCATCTATCTATCTATCTATCTATCTATCTTTGTATTTTTAAATTTTTTTCTTAATTGAACTGCAATTTACTTTTATTTAATATATGACATATATTTGTGTGTCTACAGACACTCCTTTCTTTTTCGTAGGGGAAAATCTGGACAAATGAGAGGGCCTAATGGTAGTTCACGAGAGCTGACTTTACGCAAAAATAATTCCCAATACTATAAACGGAACAGTACAGAATTGCCATACCACTGAGTAGCACTTCTATGGACACAGTGTTTTCATTACAGCAGATGCTCTATCCAAACTAAAGGAACAACTGAAAATTGGTTTAACAACTCACAGATTGACTTACTTTGAGAGTCAGGAAGTCTGATTAATCTGATGCCTTCAGGGAATCTAACAGTGGAACAAACTTGACTTCGTGCTTAGCTGCAGTAGGACATATAAACAAAATAAATGAATAAAAATCAAAGGTAGGGCTGAAATAGATGTTCATTCAGATATTCTAACACAAAGGCCTTTTAGTATTTCCCTGATATTTTCCCCCTAATGACTGCTGGAAACTGCGGTGTACCTTCTGAACATGTTTTGACATGGTCTACGGTGCACAGTGAATTAAGAAAGAGATGTCAAAAAGTAAAAACACACAGACTGCCAAACTATTGCACATTTCCAATGCTAAACACCAGCTTCTCAGTTCAGCTATACTATGTTACGGATGTAGAAAGTCAACTTGAAATGGCCTTCCCAATCCACTTTAGTTCTGCAGTGTGGCATACTTTGGAAATTCAATGAAAAGAAAATGTAGAGACCTGTTTTTATCCATCAGGTATTGATAGAATCATGAAAAGTGGCTGTTTTTCAACTGAATGGAGCAAGACTCTCCTGCTGAAACACCACTGGCATTCGCTTTTGGAGGTTTTTTGGCCTGGACATGGTGGCCGAAGGTCTTGATATGTTGTAATATTGCTTTTTCAAATCTATTTTTTTGTTGTTGCTATAATTGGCATATCCTTTAACGTTAATGTGTTGACCATTGTCAAGACTTCTGAAAAGCTGCATTATCTACAACAGTATTCTAAAATGATAACTAAACTATTTGCTTTTTGGTGACAATTCGTTTTCTATTCAGTGACGAAAAAGGGATAAATTTTTCAGAGCAATAGTTATTTTGATTAAAAAAAACTTATTTAAATAACATGCACTAAAAGGAATTGTTCACCCAAAAATGAACAATTTTGTTGATAACGACTGAAATACGAGTCCTCTTTCCATATTGCTTTAGTGAAAAAGTTGTCTTGTCTGAATCAGGAGAGAAATATGCACAGATCAAGCATGTTTCTACGCGAAAAACAGTCTAAAACAGTTCTCAACAAATATGTCAGTGAATTTTGATGTGAAAGCATAACAGAGGATAGACTTTTTAACTGGAAGAAGCATTATGGATTATTGACTTGTAATTTGGAAGGTAAGTGGTGATATAATGTTAAAACACCTCGATGGATTTGTTTGTTACAAACACACAACTTTTCACATCACAAGATGTTAATTGATGGACTGGAATCGTGCAAATTTACATTTTTGGGTGAGGTATTCCTTTAATTGTTTTTAATAAGACCAAAAATGTGTATTAAAAAAGTAAGTAAGTCAGTTTTGATTTCATCTAGGCTTTATAAGATGAAAATGTAGCTGGTTCTCGCCAGTGTGAGCACCTACTGAAACTATATACCTTAATGTAAAATGTGTTTTTGCCATTCTGCTTCACATCAAGGTCCTGTTTATGATGCTGGTGTTTATTTTTCAGTAACGGCAACTCAGAATCAAGTATTCCTGAGAACTGTGCAGGCTGATTTAGACGTTTTAAAGCTGGTGCCAAGGGCTTCTTTCAGGCCACTCTGGTCTCAGAATGAACAGAATCCATAATATGCCTTATGGCTGGCAGACTAGTTAGACCTAGACTAGGTAATAGCCTCCTTTTGTTGACATTTTCTCTGAAAACTATACAAACAGTCCTTTTTTCAGCAGAAAAGCCTGGTAAGCCACCTCAAAGCCTTAATGATGACCTCTGCTTGCTGCGTACAAAATCAGCTTCCTCTTGGGGTTGTACTCAATGCAAATATCACACTGATTATCCTAAACTACATAGCACTGAGTTTATGTTGACTACTACTATTTACAGTGTTGGGTAAGTTACTCAAAAAAGGTAATCCACTACAAATTACTAATTATTACTTTAAAATTGCAATTTGATTGCATTACTGATTACTACTGCATTTAAAAAGTAATCAGATTGCTAATTATTTTACTTTCACCTTACTTTCAAGTTTACTTTACTTTTCAAGTTATCAAACCTAAAAAAAAAACACTACAAAGTCAAAATGTAATATTGAGTGAAAAAATTGTATCAAAAAAGTGAAAATAATTTAAAATGTTCCATCATTTTTGATCGTACAGATAAGAGTAATACATCATTTGAAACTGTAAAAGGTCTACTTTTATTTGTATACACTCACAATATCAACAAAACATTGTGCTTTTGTAAAATAAAGAAAACAAGCAGGGTGCACTTTCTGCCGTCTCGGTTTTCTTGAACTTTTTTCTGAAACGTGCCACGAAAAGGAACGAAAACTCAACGAATACTTGGCACACAGACATGAGAGATATATCTACAGAAAGCAAAAACACATATTCTCTGATAAAGTACTCCATATGAAACCAACACGAGGTCCAGCCTTTCCCGTCTGAGCTCATTATAATGTGGACACACCCTTGCGCAGCGCGCGCTATTCATACGGTAATCATCCACTTGAGACGCGCGAACATGTAAACGCCCACATCATCTCTTTAAACAAAGCAGCAATATTCATCAAGTTCATCTACACTGTAAAAAAAAAACACGTAAAAAAAAGGTGCAATGCATGGCAGCACAGGGTGCCAAACGTTTGCCATTAATGGGAATAACGGTGATACACCAAGAATTGAAGTAACATGTTTACACAGCAACATAATAAATGGTACATTGACCATACAATACAATGAAATGTTTAAAGTGTAATCTGAAATTACATGTTTTGTCTGTGTAATTAAGAAACATGCAGAGACCATTAAATTAAATACCATTCTTTGACTGGAACTATTTGAGGTCTACGTGAATCACGTGACGATCGAGCGCTATGGACTTCCGTTGACGCAACTCTCTCTTTCCATGGCTCTGGTCTACGCCAACCAGACATTGGTGGGCGGAGCTAATGTAAGTCGCCTCTGCCAATAAGGTGTTAATATGAAACACGTGCAATAATGATTGCAGAAAAAAGTAACAGGAATTGATTTTGCTTTTACATTGATTTTATTTTATTGCCAGATCTCATCTGCTTGAACGAGATTGAGATTGAGGTTTCTGCAGAGCAAAAGTGGGCGTTTCTAAATTTGTGGGCATTTTCTAACTGCTGGGTGTTTCTAAATCATGCAATGAACATGATCCCCTTTACCTGACCCCACCCCTAAACCTAACGTCACTATGACGTCAGCCTATCAGGTTACATGGTCTAAAAACACCCCGATCTGGTAAGTCCCATTACTTTCCTGCAGAAACCTATTATTGGCTTGAACTGTGAAGACTGTGCACGAGCAACACTGACTGTTGGCTTCATCCACTGATAACGGTGGCAACGAGCACTCAGTATGTTTTCAGAAACAACACATTCCAGCGCCCGATCGCCTCTTTAACAAACGAATTATATGAATGCTCTGCTCTGCTACATAAAATTGTTATTGGGTACATCCGTGCAGCAAAGGTGTTTCTAAAAAGTGGTGGGGACAAAATCGCTCCTTGGCAAAACGTGGTGGGTACGTCTCACCCCGCAAATTACACGTTTTCCAGTAACACATATTCTAATCAGTTAAATAGGTGACAAAATGTAGGCTACATTTGGTGTTAATGTATGTGTTTTTATGGAAATTCACAGTTCTGATCAAAATGTGATATGACTGTAAAATTCTACTGTTTTTTCTCTGTAAAAATAAATTTTTCTCAACTCTGAAAAAACATTATATATGAACGTTTTTTTAAGGACATGTAAGGTTAAAAATACATAACAATTACTTTTAATTAAAGACAAAAGGCCATTTTTTTCAGAAACACAATCACTTGAAAAACAGATAAAACGTACATTTGGTGTCAATGTATGCATTTTTATGTAATTTCTCAGTTCCTATCAAAATGTGATATTACTGTTAAATTCTACAGTTTTTTCTCTGTAAAAACACATTTATTTTTTACAGTGTACTACTTTGTGCATCTGGTTTTCATTAACCAACATTCATAGCTGAACAAGCATTCACATGGATGTGCAAGCAGGCAGCCGTTCTGTCCTTTATACTTACTTTATTAACAATGGACCTCTAGAACTAAAGATGTGGAGTGCTGGGGAGGCATACAGTTGAAGAGGAGTCACTCTTTGAATGATACCTTAAGTGATTACTAAGTAACGCTGCCCGCAACAGTCATATAATCTCATTGTCTGGTGGTCCTTGCAGCCAAAGTCGTGTTTAACATCTGAGTGTATTTGATGTGATTAATCACTGGGGCTCTACAGAATGCTGAAGTTATCTGCAGAGCCTTCAATCTTCATCAACCGAGGATATGAGTGTCTATAAAATAATGGGCCACATTCAAGGATTATTACTACTGTGAAATGTCTTTGAAGGTGCCCTTTGTAGAAGCCAACTTGTGAAAAAGTTTGGTATCATGTGCAGAAACTACAGTTAGTTTCAGGCTTTACCTTTTGGTTTTACATTTAGACCAAAAATTGGGCATCAGAAAACTTGCATTTTCCTTTTGGAAAAATTGAGTGTTATTGATTTATTTACTGAGACAGGGATGAGAGCGAATGAATCACACTGAGTGCCAAACTTACTCACGTGTGACATTTTCAGAAGAAGAGAAGGACTGAAATGTTTAAAATTAAATTAAATTATGTTTAAAATAAAAGGTTGAGAATCAGTTCTGGAACATTCAAGTGAAGCTCTGCTCCAGAACTGAGTGAGTTGCCTACATAGGCCTTTTAAGGCAGCATCCTGAATGAAATCTTGTAAATGACTGGAATGCTACATATAGGCAGCAGCTCCTAATGTGAACTATATGGCTGAACTATTCTTTTATTCTAAGTTTTCAATATAAAAATATTAATTGATTTGTAATTGACAAATTCTAAGTTTGGAAATTCTAAGTTTGAGGTTCTTTTCTCCTTCTATACAAACTTTTGTGGAAATATGCAGGGTAACACTTTATTTTAAGGACCACTTCTTACTATTAACTAGTTGCTTATTAGCATGCATATTACTAGCATACTGACTGTTTATTAGCACATATAAAGCACATATAAATGCTTTATTCTGCATGACCATATTTTCCTTAATCCTACGCCATACCTAAATGTAACAACTACCTTACTAAATATTAATGAACAGCAAATTAGGAATTTGTTCAGGAAAAACTCTTCCCTATTCTAAAACGTTACCATATGCAGTACTGTATACACAATTGTTGTGTAATAGTATCATAGTGTACACACTATTGATATAAAGGTTACACTAGAGACATTTAAAATGTTACAAAATATTTATATTACAAAAAAAAAAATCAAGTATTTTGCAAGTAAGTTAATGTATTGAAATTCACAGTGTAATCATAATTATAATTATAACAATGCAGCTTTGGTGAGTATAAGGGATTTCTTACCAAAACATTTTTAAAAATCGTTCATACTTCAGTTTAGGGACCAGAGAACGCTGGTTCCTTCTCTTTCAAGCAGCAGCTCATTAAATTCAAATTGCTGTGCAGTACTATGCAGGTGTCCTCTGGTGTGCTGCCTTTAGTAATCCCATACTGATTGATTGTCTCCATCTTGATGTGAGCTGCAATAGGGCAGCTCTCATGGATTTATCATGAAGCACAATGCAGCCGCAATAGGATGAGTGTCACCTGGTAAGCAACACAAGTGGGTTTTAACCTCTTTCATGGAGGAGGGTGATGATAAAAATGGGACGGTGAACCCATTTGGCCTTCAAGAGATAATTTCTGTGGTACTGGCATTGGAGACAGAGAGAATTACAGAAATAAAAAGCATTCAGTGTGGACAGGAGTGCAAGGATTGCATTTCATACACAAGGAAGCATCTGGAGGACATTGTACTATGACATTGATAGATTAATTGATTTACCTTTTTTGGACCACTACCAACCCTTTGACAGCCCCAAACTCTACTTATGACATTCATTTATCAGTTAATGTTGTTATGATTAATACTGCACTTAGTGTCATTTAGGTGTATTTACATACTATTATAGCATATAATAGCAGCTTATTTTCAATTAACAAAAAAACGTTTTTTAATAATCTTAAAGTTAACAATAACCTTTAAACTTTTATATAGCACTTTCCCTTTTTTTAAAGTGTGTTATGTGCCACGTTCTTATGCATCATAATTGTGTATGTTATCTCCACAACAATGGTCGTCTCTGCTGAGAATGGTATGTAAAGTATTCTTTAACCACGAAATGATAATTTGGTCTTCATTTATTGAGTCACAAATGTTCATTTATTCAATTAAAAAAAAAGTTCATTTATTCAGCCACATGTTGTTCCAAATGTAAATGACCAAATGTGAAATATCAAGCTTGTATGTAAAAGCTCCATAAAAGTATTATAAAAGTCTAAGTCTATGGCACTCCTTGGTGTGTTTATGAGATAAGTATATATACAAAAATAAACAAATTGTTATTTTGTAATGAATAGGTTGGTTTTGTTCACAAATTATTTGTTTACTAATCAGACTGATCAGTTCAACTCATTGACTTTGTTCACCTGAAAGCTCACTGGACTGAAAGATTATCATTGAATATTGCCATACATTTTGATCTGTTTCTCACACAAAGCAATCATATGGCTAAATAAGCTATTAAGACGTGCACAAGTTAAACTGACTACTTTTATGGTGTTTTTGTATCCTGTTTTGAAGCTTAAATGCTTTAGATACTTTTCATTTTGATTTCATGGAAATGAGCGAACACTATATTAATGGAATTTCTCATATTGTTTTCACAGAAGAAAGCAAGTCATTTGAGTTTGGAACGACATCAGGATGAGTACATTTTCATTTCTGGATGAACTATTCCTTTAATATGAATCTTGTTCATGTCTAGCTATTGTTGGCTGCAAGTTCGCAACAAGGATCAGAGACAGAGGAGGATTACTAAAATAGAAAGGGTTCACTTGTGGTCAGAACTAGTTCAAAGTTCTGTGAAGAGGCTGTCGGGTCCTCATCTTCTCATTCTCTCATTATAATGTGTCACGTACCCGTAAACTGGCATCTCACAGTACAAATGTGTCAGAGTGATGTATCACACACACATACACTCCAGTTCAACTTCTGAACCACCGATAACCTAAAGAGCTTCAAATAGCCACGTCTGCTATCTGAAAGAATGGTCCATAGACAGTTATTACAAGTCAATATTAATATGCATTAATACGGTAGGCTCTTCACCCCGATTAAACTTTAAATCTCATTCATACAAAATCCAGTAAAATGTTAATTAGAAAAAGAAGGATACTTTGACAGGATGGACCAGCCTTTGTAATGAGAAAAGATCATTAAATGCAAATAGGTTTGTATTTAACCTCTGCAGAGGCCATGGGGGGAAAATGACTCTGTATCTCATGCTTTGACACTTGTTATAGAAAACGTTTTCGAGGAATATGTAAATTAACAAACCACCCACAGTGTCACAAGTGCTGGTTCATCAGGTTTTAAGTGTGAAAACCAAAGTGGTGAAAATTCAATTATAGGTTATTTTTATAATGGTCTCAATTACTTCTTAAACCAGGGCTGACCTTTTGAATATGACTGACATCATATGTCACAGTCTTGTTTATCTTAGGCCCAAAGTTATTTACCCTGCTTAAGAATCATGCAGATTTATATATATATATATTATCTAGTCTCGTGTATACCCCATATAACTAAAGCTGCACATTCAATTCCTTGTTACAAATATGTTAGAACCATCACTTCTACCACAGAAGACTGCTTTGTAAATAATCTTCCTGACTTGTCTCAATTCCTCAGCATATCCAATAGCTCAGAAAAAAACAGATAGTGTAACGGAAACTCTCTCTTTTCTAGCACTTTAGACATGGTCGCTCCTTTATGCTTAAAGAAAAGGAGGAAAACAGTCCGACACCGTGGTATAACAAGCACACTCGTGCCCTAAAGAGAGCAGCCTGGAAAATGGAGCGCAGCTGGAAGAAAACAAAACTAGAGGTATTTTGTATTGCATGGAGGGAAAGTACTTCTACATACAGAAGAGCCTTAAAAACTTCTAGATCTGCTTACTTTTCATTTCTTTTAGAAGAAAACAAACACAACCCCAGGTGTTTATTCAATCCAGTGGCTAAATTAACAAAAAAATTAAGCATCACCAGGCGCAGACACTTCCCAACAGCACAGCAGTAATGACTTTATGAACTTCTTTACTTCCAAGATCGATACTATTAGAGATAAAATTTGAACCATGCCATCGTCAGCTACAGTATTGCATAAGACAGTGCACTATAGATTCCCTGAGGAACAATTCTACTCATTCTCTGCTATAGGACAGGAAGAATTGTATAAAATTGTAAAATCATCTAAACCAACAACATGTATGTTACACCTATACCATCTAAGCTACTAAAAGAGGTGCTTCCAAAAGTCATAGATACTCTTCTGAATATCATTAATTCGTCATTGTCATTAGGATATGTCCCAAAAACCTTCAAACTGGCTGTCATTAAGCCTCTCAATAAAAAACACAACTTGATCCTGGAGAGTTAGTTAATTACAGACCGATCTCAAATCTCCCTTTTCTGTCAAAGATACTTGAAAACGCAGTATCCTCTCAGCTATGTTCCTTCTTAGAGAGAAATGGTATCTGTGAGGATTTCCAGCTGGATTTAGACCGTATCATAGTACAGAGACTGCTCTCATCAAAGTTACAAATGACCTGCTCTTATCATCCAATCATGGTTGTATTTCTCTATTAGTGCTACTGGATCTTAACGCTGCATTCGACATAGCTGAGAGGATACTATCGACCAAAACATTCTTTTGAATAGACTAGAAAATTATGTTGGCATTAGTGGAATTGCATTGGCATGGTTCAAATCATACTTATCTGACCGTCATCAATTCGTAGCAGTGAATGAAGTAGTATCATATTGTTCACAAGTGCAGTATGGAGTACCACAAGGCTCAATACTTGGACTGTTGCTTTTCAAGCTTTACATGCTACCCTTGGGAAATATCATCAGGAAACATGGTGTTAGCTTTCACTGTTATGCTGATGATACTCAGGTCTATATTTCTTAGTGGCCTGACAAAACATACCAATTCGCAAAACTAACAGAATGCATAGCTGATATAAAAAACTGGATGACTAATAATTTCCTACTGCTTTTACCGGCTTAAAATATATCTAAATTACTCATCTCAATGACATCTCAATGTCAAATGTAGAAACGCTACTTCATGCGTTCGTGGCCTCAAGGTTAGATTATTGTAATGCTTTATTGGGTGGTTGCTCTGCACTATTAATAAACACACTCCAGCTGGTCCAAAATGCAGCAGCTAGAGTACTTACCAGAACCAGGAAGTATGACCATATAAGCCCGGTTGTGTCAACACTGCACTAGCTCCCTATTAATCATTGTATACGTTTTAAAATCTTGCTAATTACGTATAAGGCCCTGAGTGGTTTAACTCCTCAGTACTTGAGTGAGCTCTTATTGCATTATAGTCCTTTACGTCCGCTGCGATCTCAAAACTCTTGCCATTTGAGCATACCTAGAATATCAAAATCAACTGTGGGCAGCAGATCCTTTTCCTATTTAGTGCCCAAACTCTAGAACAATCTACCTAGCGTTGTTTGGGAGGCAGACACACTGTCAGTTTAAATCTAGATTGAAGACCCATCTCTTTAACCTGGCATACACATAACACAAAATCACTTTTCTATCATTTAAATCTGTTAAAGGATTGTTTAAACTGCATTAATTAGGTCAACCGGAAACGGGAACACTTCCCAAAACACCCGATGTACTTGGTACATCGTAAGTATATGGCATTTACACAAATATTAGGCTGTTTTATTCTTATTCCAAGGTCACCGTAGCCACCCAGATTCAGTCCATATCCAGATCAGATGGTCACTGCAGTCACCTGGATCCAGTCCGTATCCAGTCCAGATGGTGGATCAGCACCTAGAGACAACCGCTACAGCCCTGAATGTCAGTGGAGACTAGGCATGTGACGATATAAAATTTTCATGTTGCGATTAATTGCTAATGCTTTTATCACCGTATACGGAATTATCACAATATTGAAATTTAGATGCAAAAAAGTGTTTTCATAATAAAGTATAACAGGTTTAATAACTCTTTTTCTTATAACAAAAATAAACTGAACATTTAAATACAATAAAGCAATACACAAATGTATAAAAAAATGTATAAAGTAAATAATTTCACACAGATTAAAGTGCAAAAAAATTATAAAGACCAATAGGTAACCAGTGGTGTATAAAGTACCTGAAAGCCATACTCAAGTAAAAGTACAGATATCTTACCAGAAAATTACTTTGGTAGAAGTTGAAGTCACCGTTTAGAATATTACTTGAGTGAAGGTCTTAAAGTATGTGATATTTATTGTACTTAAGTACGAAAAGTATTTTTAAAATCTTAAACGTACTTAAGTATTGAAAGTAAAAGTACAAGTAAATGCAAAATGGAAAAGAAGCAAATAAATAAATAAAAATGTTCATGCGCAGCTTGAGTAGCAAGATTGTGTTCAGATTTAACTCTTTCTTCCATTTTGCATTTTTGGGTA
>NW_015630967.1:68245-68427 GCF_001515625.1 Sinocyclocheilus rhinocerous
GTACACCCCCAAAACAAAATCAAGACTTTGTAAAAGAGCATAATAGGACCCCTTTAACTAACTATATTAAATTATAAAAATATAAAAAGCATACAGAAGCATTTCTGCCGTCTACAATTTAGAATGCCTGGAATTTTGAGTTTTAATAGACTAATAAATCAACGTGTGTGCACTCTGTGTGT
>NW_015630967.1:70104-73590 GCF_001515625.1 Sinocyclocheilus rhinocerous
GGCGGTGTTGCAACAATATATAGTGATATTCTCAATGTTACTCAGAAGACAGGATACAAGTTTAACTCATTCGAAATACTTATGCTTAATGTTACATAAATATTTCACGGGCGTCGGCGACGTGTCGGCGATTCCCTCAGATCACGTCTTTGATAATTCACACTGCGTGATTGTCACTCGCGTGAACGAGCACCGATTTGCCTCCGATGTCGGGCATATGTCGGCGATTTCGCAAAACCTGTCGGCGAGTGAAAAATCGGGCTAAAATCGTGCAGTGTGAACTCGGCATTAGTTCATTTTAGCTCGAGTTTCTTAAATAACACATTAGCAACTTTTGATTTTAACAACGTGTTATTAAATATTAAAATTAACTAAGATTAATGAATGTTTAGAATAATTTTTATTGGCAGTTTGTTAACTAATGAATTAACTAATCTTAACTAATGGAGCCTTAATGTAAAGTGTAACTGAACAATAAAGAATCAAAACATTTTCAAACAATATTTAGGGCATGTTGTAGTCCAGATTAAAATGTAAAAATTTTGAAAATAAATAGCCTATTAAGTCTAAATAGTTAAGTATTTGGCACTGTGATGAACACCATAGCGAACACAAAAATCTGAATGGCTATTTAAATCATTTAAAGGGCACTTATTATGCAAAATCCACTTTTACATGGTGTTTGGACATAAATGTGTGTTGGCAGTGTGTGAACACAACCACCCTACAATGATAAAAATCCACCACTCCTTATTTTTTAGTACCCATTGAACCAAATCAGTCTCATTAGACATGCTGTTTTGATTCTCTGAGCATTGTGACGTCACAATGTTTAGGCCCCACCAACGACCGCTGACTGACACCGCCGTATTAGCAAAGACCCCGCCCTGAGTGAGCCGCACACAATCCGCCATGTTTATCTTCATGCTAGAGCATTTGAAAGCAGCATTCAAGTTAGTCTCAGCCTCAGACGTTACGCCCATGGACCGTTGGGACTTTGGGAGTTTTCAAGTCGACATCGGATTGGTTGAATTATACAGGATTTCCGGGGGACGTGCGTGTCACGTTCTTTAACGTTCCGCCTGGAAACAAATATGCCGTCATGCCAAACCCCCTCATGTTAGAAGAAAGCCGTCGTGTTTACAACTGTTATAATGAGCGCTTATCAGGATCAACTAAACACTGGATTTTTAAAAGTATGTGAAATATTGAAAGTTCGCGGCATAGAATCTTTAAAATACGTCCAAGTGTTTTACACACGGTCTGTTATTCTAGGGACATTTCTACTCCCCTAAACATGATACGGCAAAAACTGAAACGTGATTGGTTGCTTTATCTATCAGTCATATGGCCTCTTGGGCAGTCCTTGCCATTCAAAGCGGCCAAGGTTCCCAGAACTTCTGCCGTCAGTCTGAAGGTCTGGCTACGTGAGACTACATTCAAGTTATAAATGTCTTCTTATTAAAGCTATAGAAGTTATTCGGTCAAGAGCAGTGAGTGATTTTCTGTGTTTATTTTAATTTTTGGGTCATATAACAGCGTAGCCCACAGTATACGATGCTGTCACTTCATACACAGATCTAATATAAACATGCAATTTCTTTCCCAGCTGTTTACCTTCACAGACATAACTGACTGTGTCACTTGTGTGTATTTGACAGTTTAAGCGCAATAAGACATGAAACAGAAGTTAGTTTAGTACTCACATGACATGTGACAGCATGCGCTTTCTGTTCACATGCTTCGGATGTGTGCGCTCAAGAAAACCCTATTTCAGAAGTTTACACTGATATGGCTTTAAAACGCATGATTTCAGCGCGATATACACGATAATCAAAACCAAACATATGTTTTTTGGCAGAGTATTTGAGGTACGAGCTGTAAAGGCACAGCCCTATTCTGGAAAAGGGGGCGGGGAGCAGCAGCTCATTTGCATTTAAAGATACATGCACGAAAACAGTGTGTTTCTGCTTCCAATCAAAATAGGCATTTTCAAAATTATATAATAAATGATCTGTGGGGTATTTTAAGCTGAAACTTCACAGACACATTCTGGGGATACCTCAGACTTATATTACATTTTGTAAAAAGGGGCATAATAGGGGCCCTTTAAGTACATTTCAGAATGTTAGCACTGCACAGCTGCTTTGTTTACAGGATTTCCGGGGTAACGGCTGCATTTCTGCTGTTCAGAGTGAATGTGCGCTTTTATTCAGTGTGTCATGCGCTTCTCATCTGTGCTTGTTTACATGAGAGTGCGCAGCGGTGTTGTGCATTGTGACCAGTTGATGGGAAAAGTATTCTTAAAATGCATTAAAAAAAAATCTGAATTATTTGTAATAATTTTTCACAGTATTTTGAAGTGCCCACGATAACAATATCGTGCATGTTCATTATCGCAAGATGCAAGACACCATGTCTAGTGGAGACCATGTCTAGTGTAACTAGACAAAACCCAGAGACAGATTCGCTATGAAGACCTCATACCACGAGAACCAAACGAGTCCTCTGCGCAATCTGACGTGCATTGCAGCCTGGAATATCTTATATTTAATGTCAGCATAAGATAGCTTTGCTCAAAGTGTTAAACTATTTGATTAAACATTGTTTAGTTGACTATTAAACTGCTAAATAACTAAATTTGCCTATCCGAATTGAGCAATTACAGAAATATTAAATACATAAATGTGAAATATTTATTTCAAGAAAATAGTTGCTTATAGGATTTAGCCTCCTCCATGCTGCTGAGTTATGGCTTACAATTAATTTAACGTCTTAATTATTATTATTAATTAGATAAATAACTAAATGGACAAGATGGTGGCACATGAACAGCGCGAGGCTCAGCGTCTCCAGTTTTTGCAAATTACTTATTATTTTACTAGTTATTTTCAGCGCAGTTGTTCGACATAGCTACGCATTAACCTCTTACAACCGTCACACACTATTGGATATCAAACTTCGCTACACAAACACCGATGTGGATACAACACTAGATCTTCATCTACTACCTCCCGAATTACTCCGGTCCCCGGGCTCGAGTGAATCAGCCAGTCCGACAGGAAGTGCCCGTCGTCGGCGCTGCGAACGTAAACAAAGACGGGGTAAGCGGAGCGGCCTGCGGGCTAAGCGTTATTTGCACTTCTGGTTAGATGCTAACTGCATTTCATTGGCTCTGTACTTGTACTCTGCACAGTGACAATAAAGTTGAATCTAATCTAATCTAATCTAATCTAATCTAATAATGTTTGTAGCATTGTATTTGTGATGTTACTTTTGGATAAATTATCTTTATTGTGAATGTAATTTTTTTGGGGGGTGTTGGGGGGCTTTCCTTCTTTTTTTGTCCTTGGCCGATCACATGCCTGATTGTTGTGCCTTTGGATGTCAGAATCGGAATGCAAATAATTTTTATAGAATACTGTCATCAAAGACACCATTTGAAGCTAAACGCAGACGTTTAAACGGACAGACTATGGATGAAAC
>NW_015630967.1:74023-77742 GCF_001515625.1 Sinocyclocheilus rhinocerous
AATGCACCTTCTGTTTATACTCACTGTATAATACACCTACTGTTTATACATTCCTTGCACCCTATGTTGTATGTACAGTCATTTGCATTGAGCTGGTCTCTGCCCTCCTACCTCATAACTTGCACTATATGTCATAAAGCTTAATGTATATACACATAATCTATATTTATTTATATACTCTGTTATTTGCACTTCTGGTTAGATGCTAACTGCATTTCATTGGCTCTGTACTTGTACTCTGCACAGTGACAATAAAGTTGAATCTAATCTAATCTAATCTAATCTAATAATGTTTGTAGCATTGTATTTGTGATGTTACTTTTGGATAAATTATCTTTATTGTGAATGTAATTTTTTTGGGGGGTGTTGGGGGGCTTTCCTTCTTTTTTTGTCCTTGGCCGATCACATGCCTGATTGTTGTGCCTTTGGATGTCAGAATCGGAATGCAAATAATTTTTATAGAATACTGTCATCAAAGACACCATTTGAAGCTAAACGCAGACGTTTAAACGGACAGACTATGGATGAAACTTGCTATGATTACCCTAGTTTTAAAGCCTAAATTTGATTTAAACCATAGGTCTACACAATATTCACATATGCAGTTCATAGGGAACATATTGTATTAGCCCTGCAGTTACAGCATGAAATATTATTTAAACCTATAACATTTACCTATTTTAACTCACAATTCTGACTTTTTTTTCTTGCAAATGCAATTTTATATCTCCTAGTTCGGACTTTATAACTCAATTTAACTCAACAATTGAAATTTTGTCATTTCTGAGGGGGAAAAAAGCCAGACGTGTGGGATATAAACTTATGATTCTGAGCCGAGGGGAAAAGAGACAATGACAAGTTGATTTTTCTTATCAGAATTGTGAAATATAATCTCGAAATTGCGAGAAAAAAGTCAGAATTTTGAAATACAAACTCAAAATGACCTTTTTTATTCTTTTATTCCATGGCTTCCATAGATCGCTACTTTAAAACTGTAATTTTCTTCCACCAGATAGAAGACGCCTACAAAAAACGTCATCACTGTTTGCAAACACCAGATTGGTCTATACCACTGCTCACATATTTCAAACTTCGTTTTACCCCTAAACGAAGAACGAAAAAGAACTTTGTTTTGAGTATATTGGGGCCTTTTAAACCACACCATGCTGGTTTCGTCTGGCCAGAGGAGAACTGGCCCCCCGACTGAGCCTGGTTTCTCCCAAGGTTTTTTTTTTTTTCTCCATTTCTGTCACCGATTGAGTTTTGGTTCCTTGCCACTGTTACCTTTGGCTTGGCTTAGTTGGGGACACAATTTTTGGCAACATTGTTGACTTGACTGCACAGACACTATTGGAAGAGAACTGAACTGAGCTGGACGATGACACAACTGAATCAATAATGAACTAACTTTAACTGATAAAACTGTTTTTGTCCTCTTGCATTATCAGTACACATTTTTTCTGTTTAACACTGTAAAGCTGTTTTCACACATTCTGTATTGTATAAAGCGCTATATAAATAAAGGTGACTTCACTTGAGTTGATTATATCTCAGAATATGCATATACCGTAATGAGCCTACAGCATGCAAGGCCTTTTTTGACAAACAAACAAAAAAAACAAACCAAAAACAGACAGAAAGAACAAGCTTAATCTGTTTGTGTACGCATTCATGTACATGGCATATTGGCACACTGTGAATAAGCTCCATGCCGTACAGCACCACTTAAATCTTAGTCTTTGAATTTTGGTCGTGTTCAGTTTCAGGGGATTGTCTCAAATAACAGTCTCTCCATGGCAACCAATGCCCTGTCCTCCCCTGTGTTGTTGCATAGCAAAATCACAATCATTGTGTGAATGCGTTCTTGACATTTGATCAACATATTGCAGTATGTAATCATAGCTGTTGTCGTGGCTGTAAATGTCTGTGGAAACAAAGATGGATGACATAAACCATTAATTAGAGAATATGAGAACATATCTTATCTAAAGGATTATTATAATAAAGCACTAAAGCATGTGATCACTCAACATGCATCCACTTTTTTTTTTCTCTTGATTTTATCCAAGACACTGATTTCCAACCAAAGAAAGCAGTGGGGGTCTGTTTTTCACCCACAGAATTATGTTTTTAGTGAGTCATTGTACTAAAATCCATTTTACTAACATTACTTAAATTATATCCATTAGACTTAAACATCACCACGTGACACTGTTGTTCCAAAACCAGCAGATGTTTAGATCAACAGCGTATTTATGATATTGCTTTTTACACATACATTTTAGACACAATATTGCCAGTTAATTTGTTTATTTTCACTCCATAAACGCATTGTTTCCAAACGAAGCAGAAGATGAACATTTGTTCTTCTCCTAGCAACACACACAAGCAGTGTTTATATTTAACAGGGTCCCTATGCAGTGTCCACTGCTCCCTACTGCCTGGTCACGGGATATCAATTGAAGTTCACTTCAAACAACACAATCTAACACAAAATTTTGTATGATCTCATTCGTACAATCTGCTTACGCTCCATGTTTAGGGGTGAGGTTAGGACTGGACCTCTTTTTAAAAATATGCATTTAAAAAAATACTTCCCATAAAAAAAATAAAAAAAAATTAGGTTAATTAATTCAGAAGACCCTTCAAATTTTCTTTTGCAAGGTATTTAATTCTGTAACGGGGCTGACAAGACGTGAGGCGTGTGGATCCATAAGCAAGCTTTATTTAAAGCAGAGGAGGTCAGAAACACAGGCAGGGTCGAACAGTGGCAAACAGGTATAAGGCGGGCAAGACACAAGAATAGTCCTAGGGCTAGCGTAGGTCAACGATAGGCGAACAGAATCACTAGGGCGAGACTAAAGGGGTAAACCAGGAAAACAGGCACAGATCAAAAACCGAGAAAACAGACAAGGCAAGACTAGGCTGGGCTGGGCTGGGCTGGGCTGGGCTGGACTAGGACGCTAAAGAGGGCTCTGTAGAGTAGCTATCACAGTGGCGATAAGCGCATACAATAGGTTGTTTGCAATCACGTGATTCTGATGACGTGCGAAATGCAGCTGGAGGGCAGGAAGTGATTTTTCTCCATAGAAATCACTAACAAAACTCAAAATGACTGTGTTTTGTGTTGTTTATGGATGCTCAAATCGACCAAACTGAGAAACCACAAGGAGCTTTTATAGTGTACGAAAATGTGTTGTTCATAAGAGGGAAAAAGTCAAGAAATTGGTTGAAAAACGCAGGAAAAAGTGGCTTGTAAACCTGCGTCTGCGGTCGGGAGGAGCGGAGCTGGATAATGCTCGTGTGTGCTAACGGTTAATATAATATGTAATAATTATATGATAAATTGAAGCGAGTGACAGCTTTTTAGTGATTAGCGTTAGATGAAAGCGCTATTTGCTCGCTTTCTAGGCTATAATCGATTCAGAATTTAAATAAAAGTTGTTTTACGTGCTGCTAACAGGACCAACAGCCACATGCCCTGTAACTTACATGCAGCACAATTTCAGGAGTGACATATATTCCACATCCCTCATATAAATACGGGATTCACTTTCGAAATAGTTGCTTAGCCTATATCCACCGCCTCAATGGCAGGCAAGTATTTCAATTTAGTTTAAAAATCGCTCCTCTTCATAACATATGGATCACGTCCAACATGTTGTGATTATCAATACCTTTCTCTTGTAATAGCGTGGTGCTTGAAGAGAGATCCCCTC
>NW_015630967.1:84176-84657 GCF_001515625.1 Sinocyclocheilus rhinocerous
AGTACAGTACGGACTTTCCTGTATCTCATCTGTTCTGCTTTTTTTGTCACTCCTGAAACTGTGCTGCATGTATTAAGTTACAGGGCATGTGGCTGTTGGTCCTGTTAGCAGCACGTAAAACAGAACTTTTATTCAAATTCTGAATTGATTATAGCCTAGAAAGCGAGCAAATAGCGCTTACATATAAATCACTAAAAAGCTGTCTCTCACTTCAATTTATCGCAATCTCACGATGTTCATTTATAATCAGTGAAGCTTTCTGAACTGCAAATAAAATTTTATTTACATCGTGTCTACGTGTGGCATTTAGCACTGAGTGAATTCTGAATGCATGAGAGGTGGCAGCCCAATCTATTTATATCTTTATTAATTAATATCTTAATATATTATTACATCTTATATTAATCGTTAGCACACACGAGCATTATCCGGCTCCGCTCCTCCCGACCGCAGACGCAGGTTTACAAGCCACTTTTTCCTG
>NW_015630967.1:85003-93013 GCF_001515625.1 Sinocyclocheilus rhinocerous
CTCTGAATTTCAAATTCATAGTTTTGTCGATCTAAAATAACCACTGCTCCACCTTTGTCAGCACTTTGAATAACTATAGACGAATCTTTTTTAAGTGATTCCAATTCAGACAATTGTGTCTCCATCAAATTATGTGTAAGTTTATATTGTCTTTTAGATTTTAATACAGATACAACATCACTTTCTACAAGCCTACAATAAGTGTCCAAAGAAGCATTTCTGTTTTTAAAGGGAACAAAGGTGGATTTACCTCTAAAACCAGTCCGATGTTGTTCACTAGAATTACAGTCCTCTCTAGATGTACCACAGGCACTGTCCCGTAACTCAGAGGTTATATCAGACGTAGAGGCTCCGGAGTCCAATGAGCGAGTCTGCTGTGAACTGTCCTGTCTCACATTAAAGAATTCTTTAAGTCTCAAATTCCGAAAAATTTTTTGCAAATCAATGTAAGTGTCAAATTCATTACAGTGTGCAGTTGGTGAAAACGAAAACCTTTGAATTTTCCGATGAAGACATAGCCCGAATACTCATGAAAGACTTGTTATTCAACGAAAATTCTGCTAAGGACTTTACGAGAACGTCGATTAAAAGCCTGGAAAAACTTCTTGAGAGGGAAAGGTGTTTAATATGAAAATAAATAATTTGGTTATAATCAGTGTGTCTTATCCTTTGTTTTTGTTTTTTTGTGTGTTTTTTCGTAATCATGATTGCAACTGCCGTGTCTTGCCTTTATTTTATTCAAACTGAATAAAGTGCTGGAGTGATCCACAATGACTTGTGGGTAAATCTTCCTCTCCACTTCCTGTTAAGTGTGCTTTAAGTTCAAACTGAACGTGTTTGCTCCCATTGGATTGGAATCTCACTTAAGATTGTGATATACCCTGTGAAGTCTGCTTCGCAGGGCATTTACAGCCAAACAAAAAGCATCTACCGTATTGGCATTTCATTCCTAATTGAGACTGTTGCTGCATCCCAATTTGCATTCTATCCATCCTAAATAGTATTCGAAATTAGAATTAGTATGTCCCAAATCGTAGTATGTTGAAATGAGTATTCCAAAGGTACCCGGGTGGTTCTTATTCATACACACCTTGTGGCAGTTAATTAGATACGGCCAATATGCTAGGCAAACCAGCCAGGGAAACTTTATTAGGTGTGTGGGATGTTAGCCTTAGTTTCTAAGCTATGGAAATGCATTTGGCAAAACATTTGGCCTTCAGGGGAACAGAGAAGCCACATTGGTGTGGTCTAAAATCTTTTAACATGGAACTGCAATCATCCTATTTTGTTCCAGTTATAGATCTACTTTGTTTTTATGTTAGCATAGTTTCTGAATTCTAATAGGCTGCTTTCTCAATGTCAGAGTGAAAATTCTGATTCTTGAGAATGAATTTTGACAGAAGCTTTCATATACGTATTTCTATAAGTGTTCTGAATGATTCAGAGAGTGTGATCAGTCCTCGCTGCTAACAAGTGCTAATTCATGTCTATGCTGCTAATTAGTGTTCTCAACAAGAGCCAACCCAGATAGCAAGAACGTTTGGGCCAAATGTGGCTGATAGCTGTCACATTTGGCCTAGGTATGGCATGGCTGAGCACATATGGGCCAAACTTTAACCGTATATGTTTTGCCATGGATTTAGAATTGGAGGGAATTTTCTTTTGGATGACAATTTTTTTGAGGTATATGGCCCAGATGATAGCACACAACTGAGAGCCATATGTGGCTTGGCTATGGCACACCATGGAATATGTTAACTTATGGTTAACATTTGGCTTTTATTTGGAAAAACACATATAAACTGCTGGCAGGTCAGTGGCAGTCCACATCTCAGCCCATTCAACAATGCTATTGGTTGCTTGTGTCTTCCCTTATTCCTATTGGTGGATTACTGAAACTTTATATCCGTTATTTCCAGCTCTGCTTCCTCTTTCAATCGCCGTTAAAAAAGATGATGATGAAAAAGCTCCCTATTTACAACAACAGCCTTTTTGCCCAGACACATTCTTATTCAGGTAAGTGCAGTTTTGGTTTTATGTGCTTGTCTTGAAATAATATCTAATGTATGATACTAATTATGATATACTAATGTTCTTTTTTCTGACAGACTGTGAGTGAGAAAGACTGGCGAGACTTACTAAAATTATCAACTTCTTTTATGTTCTGTATTGTAATTCTGTTATTAAAATTCTACTATAAACATTTAAAAAAATGAGTGTGAATCCATTTTTGTGTTTAAGATTTACTGTGTAATGGGTATTTTAAATAAAAAAAATAGGTGTGGTGTAAATATGGTTAAATAATGGCATTTGGTTTATCAGCCACATGTGGGCCACATAAGGACTGTCAGCCCTTTACAGAACTCAGCCATATAAGAATACCATATAAGGTCCATATATCAGCCACATCTGTTTTTATTATTTGGCTCACTCTGGGTTGGGTTATGGCACTCTTTAGGTTCAGTTCTGGCTAAAGATATGTGGACCAGTTTTGGGCCGGCGAACACAAACTAATCTGGGCCACACTTTAGCTGTTGATATGGGCCAGATCCGCGCCAAAGGAAATTTGCTGACTGGGAAATGTGACAGTGTGGGCGACTGAAAGACGTTGTGTAAGGAAACAAAATGCAGTGCTACCATTAGCAGGTGTTTGAAGTCTCCTAACAACCAAATTGTTATGTAAGGATAGTATTTATTCTGCAGGTGCATTTGTCACACTCGACTGCTAACAGATTGTTGTGTAATATTAAAGGCATAGTTCAACTGAAAATGAACATTCTGTCCTCCTTTATCTGGCCTTATGCAGTAATGATGCATCTTTATATGCTATATTTGAATGCATGCAAATATAAATGAGACTTTCAGAGCTATGGCAAGGACTTATCAGACTGTTTTCCTTTGTTTTGCACAAAAGAAAGTAATTCAGTTTTGGAGCAATATGACAGCGAGTAATTGATGACAGAAACGCTTGAAGTATATGCAGTCCAGAGCTGAAAGCTTCAGACTTAAGTTGCATTTATGGCGGTCTTAATTAAAAAGGTTAAACTCACTTGAGCTCTTACTTTGAAGAACCCACTCAAAGAATGTTTTCTTCTCTAGATAAAAGGCACTAAAAAGCAAGCAAGAGAACAAAAATGGTGAAAACAGTCCCAACTCTCTTCAAGGACTTAGTGCCACTTGTCAATCAAATTTGGCCATTATATCACAACTTTTAGAGTTCAATGCCACCTCAAGCTATTTATCTGTCCTTAGGGATTCTTTTTAAAGACTAAAGTATTTTTGCTAGTGTAAACTGCTAGAGAAACCATAAAAAATCTTCAGCTATTCTTGAAGGTTTTTCTTTTAACCTTTAAAGGCTTTGGGTCGAGTCACTGGCATCTGCACAGTAATGGAACTTCTCTTGAGAAGACCGATAAGAAGATCGGGCAAGGCTTATCTGTATTATTGACAAAGATGCAGCTAGCCTCAAGAGTGCGGGGTGCTCTGACAGAAACACTTATTTGAAGGGATCACCCACATCGGTGGAGACACAGAGCACTGATCGTGGGTTGGCTTACCTTACCCAAATTCTAAACATATCCATTCTAGTTATCTCAGAGCAGCAAAGGGACACATCAACCTTCAATTCACAGTGAGCTGGCATCTCTCTTTTTTGTTCTTACTTCCTGTTTTGACAACCTGTGTAAGGCTGATGTCTTGTATATGCTACAAGAGAATAATATGCTATATCATGCTACAAGAAAACATACATATCAGTATTATAATGTATAGTATGAAAAATGGATATTCATTGTATGATTTCTTAAAAATTACATTTAACAGTGTTTTTAAATTATTAGTGTTTTAATGTAATTAGGTTGGCTTGAAAAAGCCAACATACTGATCTACTTTCTTCTTGTGAGACTAAAATTTAAACTGTATATTCTCCTACAATTTTAAGTTACAACCACCAAACTCAGGTCAGACCTTCAGGCTGGTCTGATTTAGAATGCTTTTCTAACGGATCGACCTTATGATTTTCGTTAAACAGATGATCAAAACTTTGTAATATTCCTAATTGAGGGGTGTGGGGGGTCAAAACATTTGTATGATAACTCTAAAAAAGTATTGTAGCGTCTGGACCAATCAGACACACCATTTTTCATTAGATTATTTAAAGTGTCTTTAACTAGCAAAACTTAATGACTATCATAGGAAACCATGCTAAATGTGGTAAATCATGTCAGCAACATGCTAATTGATGCTATCGATATGCTAAATAATGTTTGCAACATGCTAAAACATGCTTAATGTGCTGAATCATGCTAGCAACATGTTAGTGATATGTTAAATCATGCTAGTAACATGTTAAAATAATGTTAGCAATGTGTTAATCTTAACAGTGACCGTTTCTCAACATGCATTCTTAAGCGATCATGCGTCCTTGGCTGCGTTCCAGTCCTTTTTTTTATGCCCTTCACTCTCAAACTTCCCTCCGTCTCGTTCACTTGGATGTACGGTATTTATTACGTTGCACGAGTGCCCACTACTGGCGGAACCCTTGGAATGGGCTGAACTGGAACATCCTAAGCCCTTGATCACTTAGAATCTGCTGTGTTGCATTGTGGTCTATAGAGCGGCCAGAAGTGTGCATATGAAGCCGACTCACTCCCTCTGTCAAAATCGAGGGGTCGAGGGTATGTCCATGTAAACTTCCCTCATCCACTTGACGAAGTGGAACGCACTTCAAAATGGCAGCGGGGATTCCCCCGAGGGGAAGTGCTTAGGGAAGTTTGCGAGTGCGTGTCTAAAAGTGAAGTGGAATGCAGCCCTTGTGTTCTCGTTCTACGTCATCATTAACCGTCAAAGTTCAATTCCAAGGGTGCATCTCAATCAGCTCCCTAGCTCCCGAGCTCGTGAATCAGTAGATCGTGTACACGAATTTGGGCACTGGTAAGTTCCCTGACTCACTGCATGTTGGGACAGTGATCACTCGAATTCCAGTGACATGATTACGTACAACGTCAACGGACAACATAGTAGAACGTCATCACTGAAATTAATAAACAACAGGCAGGGCCATCTAATTTTTATGTGAATTTTTATTCTCTTTAAACACATCGTTCTGTTACATGTTCTTACAACATTTCAGCCGAATATTAATTATAAATGTTAATTAGATGTGCTCATTACATGTCTAGCGATGTGTGTTTATGTTGAAATATACTAAAAATGGTCTGTCTTTTCAAATCTTCTATCATGTATCATTTTATTTATCGAGTTGGCTTGTGTGGTTTATGTTTCACGCTTCAGAAATGTGACGTTATTTCCGGTGAGGGAGCATAGTGAGCGCCGATGCTTCCTAGTTTTGCGGTGCATTGTGGGATTTTTCAGGGAGCGAACGTTCCAGTGCACTGGAAGGATTTCGCGATTGAGACAGCCCTTAAAATGGCTGACTCCCTGATCAGTGCCCTGACTACTGAACAAGGGAGCTGATTGAGACACACCCCAATACTCAAGAACGCAAGTACAGAGGACGCATGAAATTGCCCAGATGCGTTCTTGATATCGAGGATGCATCGAATGCAGACTTGAGAGAATCGAACCGTTAGAAATCCCAGAAGATGCTGCGGGCGGATGATGTACGGAAGCCTGTAAGCTTTTAAAATTCTCACTGCAAGCCTGTAAATACGTGACGGCTCGTGAAAGTAAGCACTGTCATTTTGTTTTGCATAATTTAAATAAAGTGATAAAGACCTGGAAAAAAGTCTGCCATGCATTTTATTGGTCTATTTTTTAACAATGATCATTTTAACATTGACAAAATATAGCTAACATTAAATATATATGTCTAAACCTAATCTTTTTTACAAATACATATGATAAACTAAAAAGAATAATATAAATACTATGAAAGTATTGTCTATAATAATCTGAAATAAATGTTTTAATATGACATTAGTTTGTGATGTTATGTGTTATTTATTGTGTCTCGCTCCTTATAACGTTGTGTCAGTTGAGCGCAAGATCACAGCGCATCTCAATTCCCACAAAGATGCGTTCTGTGTTCTTGCGTCCTTTCAAGGTAGCCTGGCAAGACCGGTCTCCACGAGGACACAAGTCCATTCTTTGCATTCTTGGAATTGAGAAACAGCCAGTATATTAAAACATGAAAGTAATTTGCTAAATCATACTAGCAACATGTTAATTCATGTTATCAACATGCCAAAACATGTTAGCAGCATGTTAGCAACTTGCTCAAATATTTTAGCAATGTGTTAGAACATGATAATAACATTTTATTGACTTCAAGCTAGTTATTTCAAACTTTCATCAACGCTTTGTCAAGCCAACCTTAAAATTTGTTCATGAACTTTACTCACCTAGTTTTAATATTGTCTCACCTCACCTCTGCTTAGATGACCAATGCAGTTGTCAGTAGTGCTTTTCAGCCTCACAGGAACTTTGAGGCAAACTAATGGAAAATGTGGCATTCTGTGATATTAGAGTTTTGGCCAGGTACTGAGAATAGCTTGATTAAAAAAAAAACAATGCCTGTGACCTCCTCTGGCATAATGCAAGAACTGGATGTGATCCAGATCTGTGATATTAGAGTTTTGGCCAGGTACTGAGAATAGCTTGATTAAAAAAACAAACAATCAGAATCAGAATCAGAATGAGCTTTATTGCCAGGTATGTTTACACATACGAGGAATTTGTTTTCGTGACAGAAGCTTCCACAGTGTAAGGTCAATGCCTGTGACCTCCTCTGGCATAATGCAAGAACTGGATGTGATCCACAGTAATACACCATATAGATGTTACCTCTCCTTCTATTTTTATTTAGAAAGTTTATATTTAAATTTGTCTGTGGACTAATGATTTGTTGTAATTCTCTGTCAGCAGTAGTCTTTCCAGGACCAAATCCACAATTTAGCAATTCTGTATTTGATCACAAGTTAGGAAAGAGGTCAAAAAAGTGGAACACCTTACACAAATCCTTTTTAAAAGGCGAGAAAGTCCTTGCTTCTGTGTTTTGGAAGCTTTTGTTGCAGATCAGGTTATGCGGGCAACCTATGCCCAGGGTAAAGGCTCCCACAGGGGTCCTTAAACATTTGTTGGCAGTTTGCATAACAGAAAACTAGGGCTTGAGTTCACTTGGCACAATTCATCACACACCAAATAGATCACTGTACTTGGGGTGACTGGGTTGGATCTCAGGGAAAGATGTCTTCTTTTTCTAGTTAGCTCAATTTGCACCATAACAAAATATCTACGGATCCTTGTCCATGATATATTGTCTCAATAATCAAGCTTAATAATGAGTCAAAAATTAGAGCTGGTTTAAAAGGAGTGGCCAAAAATGAAAATTTGCTGAAAGTTTACTCACCCTCAGGCCATCCAAGATGTAGATGAGTTTGTTTGTTCAACGAAACAGATTCAGAGATTTAGAAATTTAGCATTACCATCACTTGCTCATCAATGGATCCTCTGCAGTGAATGGGTGCCATCAGAATGAGAGTCCAAACAGCTATTAAAAACATCACAATAATCCACATGACTCCAGTCCATCAATTAACATCTTGTGAATTGAAAAGCTGTGTTTGTAAGAAACAAATACACCAAGGCAGTTTAACTTTGAACCATCGCTTCTGGTCAAAATATCAGTCCATAATCCATAACGCTTCTTCCAGTGAAAAAGTCAATCCCCCTCCCCACCTTCCCCTTTCACATCAAAATCCATTATATATTTGTTAAGAACTGTATTGGAATATTTTCACTTGTAAATAATGCTTGATCTATGCATATTTCAAAGAATATATTATTGATAGAAGACTCCTAAGTAACTGTTTAAAGTTATAATTGTCTCATGATGGATTTGTTTATTACAAACATGCAGCTTTTCGCTTCATATTATGTTAATTGATACTGTCACGATCATGGACTTTTAATTTGTTTTCTTTCCTCATGTTTCCTTTGACCTAGATGATGTTTTATTAACAAGGTTCGGGAGGAGCGTGTCAGATACTT
>NW_015630968.1:0-277 GCF_001515625.1 Sinocyclocheilus rhinocerous
ATTTGCGCGAACATAGGCGCATTTAGGTAGATTGGGGGCACATTCTCTTGAAAACAAAATCAAGCCGTCTTCAGCTGCTCAGATGTCAGGAGTAAATGACGACTGCTGTGTTAATATTTACATTCAATTCAAGTTTATTTGTATAGCGCTTTTCACGATACCAATCGTTGCAAAGCAGCTTTACAGAAAATATGAAGTTTCTACATTACATTTAGGAGTATGTTATTAGTGGTGATTTTGGCAGAAATGTTCAGTAAGAATCATGCAGTTAGTTACA
>NW_015630968.1:557-1229 GCF_001515625.1 Sinocyclocheilus rhinocerous
TCTTCGTAAGGGTTGGATCCAGACTGAAGCTTGTGTAATTCCTAGTTGCCTCAGGATGCAAGTCCCGTGACAGAAACAGAGAAGCAGATAGAGACTAAATTAGCGTAGCTGCTATTCCAACCAAGCAAAGATGTGTTCAACCCAAGCAAAAGAATGAAAATGTGCATTTGATCAGATATAGCTGAAGTACCAAGTTACAAGATACACTGTGTGAATGCTTGGCTAAAAAGATGTGTCTTTAATCTAGATTTAAAAAGAGAGAGTGTGTCTGAACCCTGAACGTTATCAGATCTATTACATCCAACAACAATCGCTTGGGTGACATTCTTGTCTATTTCTGCTCCGGCCTCGAAACAATGGGGGACTGATGACCGCTCACTCAGAGCGGGTCTGTGCTAAAACACCAGTGTCAATCAACAATCGTGGGAGGAGCCTGGGTCTGTGTGATGTCACACAGCCAAAAATTTCTAAACGACTTGATCTGAGGAAGGGGAGAAAGGGGTTATGATTTATGGGGATTAAAAAAAACACACACTGGGTGGATTTTTATCTTTATAGGGAGGTTGTGTACACACACTGCCAACACACATTTAAGTTCAAACAATATGTAAAAGTGAATTTTACATTCGATGACCCCTTTAAACTTAATATTTTTTGTATCAACAATGTTGT
>NW_015630969.1:0-1108 GCF_001515625.1 Sinocyclocheilus rhinocerous
TTTTTTAACGACATGAGAGTGAGTAAATAATGGCAGAATTTTCATTTTTGAGTGAACTTAATGCCTTAAAATGCAACCTCTTTGTTGTACGGCACTTTCTTCTCCCAGAATAGCTGCTTTGTAGCCATTTTTCATTTTCACCCTTAGGCCTGAGATGTTTTTCTGTTTTCCTCTGAAGAAACTGCTTGAGACTTTGTTGTTGTTCTGTGTTCCCTCAGGAAGCTGAGCCTTTCCACAACTATACCGGCTGCATTGAAATAATAGAAATTAATAAGCTCAGAAGATTCCGTGTGGACCATGCCATTGCCAGGAACAATGTTGACAACTGCAGGTAATTGAAGCTGATTTTGCATCAGGAATCAATACAGTTTTGGGGCAGTGTTTGGAAGTCTAAATTCATTTGAAACGATTCATATTAGTGAGTCAGTTTGTTCAAAAATAAATTATTCGCTGATTTGTCACAGTAGAAATTCTAGTGTAGCATTTGTACCTTTGCAGTTCATCACTGTTTTCAACTCTCACATCATCAGCATATTAGAATAATTTCTAAAGGATCGTGTGACCCTGAAGACTGGAGTAATGGCTGCTGAAAATTCAGCTTTGTCATCACAGCAATAAATTGCTATTTAAAATATATTAAAATAGAAAACAGTTATTTTAAATTGTAGTAATATTTAACAATATTACTGTTTTACTGTATTTTTATCAAATAATTGCACTTTTTTCAAAAACATTAAAAAATTCCCAACTCCAAACTTTTGAAAGATAACAACACCACAAAAATCAACTTAAAGGGGTCATATGATGCGATTTCAATTTTTCCTTTCTCTTTGGAGTGTTACAAGCTCTTGGTGCATAAAGAAGATCTGTAAAGTTGCAAAGACTAAAGTCTCAAATCCAAAGAGATATTCTTTATAAAAGTTAAGAGTCAACCACGCCTACCTAAAACGGCTCGTTCTAACACACCCCACATGTCTACGTCACGATGTGAGAAGATTTGCATAACGCCGCCCAAACGTTCACGCAAAGAAAGAAGGCGTAACTTATTCTCGCTGTAGTATTGTTGTGTTGATAATTCTAATAATAAATCAGCATATTAGAATGATTT
>NW_015630970.1:0-2045 GCF_001515625.1 Sinocyclocheilus rhinocerous
TAATTTCATAATGGTGCTCACTCATTAGTCCTTCTGACCTTCATACAGGAGTCGTTATGGATTTGAAATAAATGGCCAAAAATGAATTTCATTTCAAAAATGAAAATGAGCTAAAAATGTGCTCACCCTCAGTTCTTGTGTCTTACAGTGTGTTTTCACGAGATTCGTGAAGATTCATGAATCAGACACTAAACAAAAGACAATCATGAGCGTGAGACAGACGGACAAAGAGGAAAATCCAGAAAGGGCGGGAGACGGCAAACACACTTAAACCTGGTTATGACTAACCCGTCTGCTAGATGAAGCGTGTTTAACATCTCAGACTCTGTGTGTAAACATTCTGCAACGCTTTTGACATCAACGACAAACACGCTTCACTTCTACACAGATTTAAAATAAATAAATACATAAATAGATTAAAATAAGTAAATAAAACAACATGAATAAGTATAGTAATAAAATATAGTATAGTAATAAAGAATAATAAAGTATATTACATAGAAAAAATATTTTAATAAATACAAAAAATAATAACAATTATTAAATATATAGATTAAAATAGGTAAATATTATATAATTACATAATATAAAATTTGTTTACAAAATATATGATACAAATATTTAGATAAGTAAAAAAAAAGATTAAAATAAATAAAAGGCAGACAAATAAATAATACAAAAATTATTTTTAAATAAATCATAAAATTATTTAAATAGATGAAAATATGTGAATAAATAAGATACAATTACATAACACAAAATTTTATTAAATAAACAATACTATTTAATTGAAATAATAAGCAAATTAAAATAATAAATAAAAAGTACACATAACTGAAAATACAAATGTATATCTAAATCATAAAAAGTGATTTAAATAAATAAATTAGGGATGTTCATTTCGGTTATTTTTCCTGACCGACAACCGACGCTCGTTAACCGATTGTTAACCGACAAGATTATTTTAAATTAGAATTGAATTAAATTATAAAGGATAAGTGTCTGTGACCCGTTAAAAATGCTAACATTTGTTTCCCGGGGGTTTTAATTTTACAAAAGCAGCAAACAATGGAACATGAGGATTCACATGGTCTTCATCACGCACCTGCAGCGCTTCTGCCAGCGGAGAAAAACATCATAAATAGGTTATATACTGTATATAACGAATAAATTGGCCTATACGAGAAACATATTTTTACTTAAATAATAAATTAAGAAAATGAAAGAAAAACTGTGCAACAAGTAGCCTAGTATGCAGAGTTTCGGTTCAGGTTATCTTTAGGACTAAAAGGAGTAGTTGCTTCCACTGTTAGAAGGAAAAAACTCAAGTGATTGCGCTGGCGCCGTTGAGCTAATGCAGCCTGTTCATTATCATCATAAAATACAGTCAGTCAAACATATGGAGAAAAACTATGTAGTAAAAAATATGTAGTAAAATCTGTTAAGCCATTAAGTGTTATCACCATACCGCTAGGGATGGGCGATATCTTATCGTTTGCGATATACCGGTAAAAATTCTTCCCACAATAAGAACTAGTCTTCCCGTGATAATAACGATAAAGTCTAGTTGTTGACGTATTTCTTTGTGCGACTGTGTGGAGTGACGTGAAGGAAGGCGGACGTGAAATTGAGCAGCTCCTTCAAAAATCGGTCTGAGCCTTGAGTAAATGTACTACAGTAGCACGTGTGCCACACAGTTTTACTGTTGTCCAACAAAGATATTTTAATTTATTGCCATGCTTTTTCTCCATATTAACTTCATAACTTAATTTTGTGATCAGACGTGGTTTCGTATCACAGAATAAGGCAGAAATCATACTATGGATACTTTTCTCTAAAGCAGTGGTCGCCAGATCTTTATCACTGTCCCAGTAGATCCCGAAAAAAAAAAACAGTAAAATAAGTACAAAAATGCATTACATTTATGGGGTTATATTAATGTATCACTGAAGGGAACTGTCTTGGGAGAAGTTTCGATGGCATTTTCTTCTCCGTATAAAGCGCAGCTCTGCTTTGTTTACAGCGGTAACCAAGGAAACGCTATA
>NW_015630970.1:2142-2286 GCF_001515625.1 Sinocyclocheilus rhinocerous
CCGCGGGTTGTTGTTCATGTCCGCGGGTTGAAGCGACCCCAATAACGTGATATTTAGTCACTGGAATGTGAATTTTACTGGAAGAACCCCGCTGAAAAACGTGTATTTTACCCCCGGAATGCGATTTTTACAGGGGAACCCCCC
>NW_015630970.1:2400-5351 GCF_001515625.1 Sinocyclocheilus rhinocerous
TATTGTAGTATTGTACCCCCCCCCCAAGTAAGTTGAAATGAAGTATTACAACATAATCAAGTAAATAAATGTTGTGATGAATTCATGATTAATATCAGTCGTATTGAAGATAAATGTATTAAATGTCGGAAGAAATCAGATAGAAAAATACAGCTTCCTTGGATAAATGAAACGATACGCCAATGAATGAAACAAAGAGATCATGCCTTAAAGACTTTGTCTTTATCTTTGTCTCCGGTGAGTTTGTTTACTCACTGAATACAACAGTCTGATCGATTATGTCTCTTATATCATTTATTCTGGAAGAATCTCCCTCAGAGTTTGTTTTATGGGAGTCTATCTGTATTTTCACAGGCATGTTGTCGATTATTATTGCTTTACTGCTGAATCTCCTCATAGAGACGTCTGGTAAGAACACAAACACGCTTGGATTTCAGTCAGTTTTATGGCTTTAATATTCTATACAGGCCTAAGGAGATAAATTCATATTTTAAAACAGTATTTTTTTTATGATCAGAATTTTTTTGTCATACTGCCTAAGCTGCTTGTGTGAAGCATTGTAAAGTCATATCATTTTAATCACTGTTTTCTGAGCTTCTAATAGGCATAGCTAGCATGTGTCAAAGATATTGTGTCAAGATAATTTACAAAGTTTTATCACGGCTGTCAGTAGTGTAGGGACAGTTGCAACACGTTGTTGTTGTCCCAACATGCTGTCCCTTACCACAACATATATAAGAAAGAAACAGACTAATATTAGCGTAGATGCCATTCTTCTAGCGATGTAGCAAGTACATCGGGTGTTATGGGAAGTGTTCCCGGTTCCGGATGTCCTAATTAATGCAGCCTAAAAATCCTTTAACGGATTTGAATATTAGAAATGTGTTAGTGTGTTACGTGTAAGCCAGGTTAAAGAGATGGGTCTTTAATCTAGATTAAATCACAGATACCATTTTTCTCTAAGAAGGAATATAATTGTGAGGATACTACCTTTTCTAGTATCTTGGACAGAAAAGGGAGATTCGAGATCGGTCTGTAATTAACTAGTTCTTTGGGGTCAAGTTGTGGTTTTTTGATGAGAGGCTTAATAACAGCCAGTTTGAAGACCCTATCTGTGCACAAATAAAATAAAGACATTTAAAAATTATATTTAAGAATGGTTTTAATTCCATTTTAATTAATGTTGCAACCATCCCCTGTTGCGGGGTCAGTTGCAACATTTGACTCTGTCTATTCAAGTATAAATTGTACGTATATTATCATATGTACACATGTTACAGCAGTGTAGGTGAGTAGCTGACAGATGTGGGTTTATTTTATTTCAATTTTGGCTTTCCAATACAAACAGTCTCTGAGAAACTGAAGGAAATGCAGAAGCGTTGCAACCGTCCCCCACTCTCCCTACTGTTAGGTAAAGCGAGATATTTCGCAAACAAAAACGTCTGTTGTAGGTTTTATAGTCAATAGTGTAGCAATGTATGAAGCACAGGATTCACTTTAAAACCAATCGGTTTTCTGTTCATCAATGTGGAAGAATTCGCGAATTCACAATCTGAACGGGAAATTCCCTGTGAAATTCCCAAATGCATAGATTCCTAGTAAAAGACTGAAAATTCACAGAACAACAATGATTTTAAATTTACATGTTATATTCATTTTATATGATAAATTAAACTGATATTAAATAAAAACAGATTGAAGACTAACACACTGTATATTTCACTGAGTGTGTCTTTGTCTGTCAGTGTCGTTTATTGTAGTGGTTCCTGGTGAGCCTATAGTGGCTCATGTGGGATCCACAGTGATTGTTCCCTGCTGGACCTCTCCTCCTGAGAACGCTGAAGCTCTGGAGATCCGCTGGTACCGTCACGATCAGTTCAACAACCCTGTTCTGCTCTATAATCATGGGAAGATCCAGGACATCCAGGAATGTTTCAGGAACCGAAGCTCTTTGGCTCTGCGGTCAGATCAGTCTGGTGGACTGAAGGATGGAGACGTCTCTCTACGACTAGAGAAACTCACATTTCAGGATGAAGATTAATTTCACTGTTATGTGAGTGGAGACAGAGAATATGGCAGCAAAGTAGTAGATCTCGAAATCACTGGTGAGTCAAAAACTACAATTCATTATCAGTGGTGTCTGGCCAATAGAGGGCGATAGAGCTCTGCTCTCCCTGAGCCACACACAAAATAATAATAATAATAAATTATATTTTTTGCACAAGCACATTTCAGTATGCAGATGTGGCCATTGAGAATGCACATTCAGAGGGAATAGATCACGAGTGACCATGCTGTGGCTCTAACACAGGACAGACATGATCAATGACGTGAAAACATGATGTGAAAAACTTTATTGTAAGGCATATTGTTTGTATTTCGTTATAAAACTGACAGAATTTGAAAGCTGAGGCTTTGTTTTATATTAAAAGTACCAAAGGCACAAAGCTTATTGCTATTATTGGGGGGCTGGCACAGTACAAATAATAAATGCAATCGAAGACATTTAAATTACATTTACATTTAGACATTTAGCAGATGCTTTCATCCAAAGCGACTTACAAATGAGGACAATGGAAGCAATCAAAATAAACACAAGAGAGCAATGATATACAAGTACTATTACAAGTCTCAGTTAGCTTAGCGCAGTACACGTAGCAAGGGCTTTTTAAAAATCATATAATAAATAAAAAGAAAACAGATAGTATAGAAAAAGAATAGAGCAAGCTAGTGTTAGAGGCCTTTTTTGCTTTTGTTAATCAGAAGTTAGAAAGTCCGAATTATAATTGTATAATAAATAAAAATAAAACAAATAGATAGAATGCAAAAAGAATAGAGAAGCAAGTGTTATTTATTATTTTTTTTTAAAGAAAACAAGCAGTTAGTAAATAAATAGAGTGCAAGTCTAAAAGGGGCAATTTTTTATTTTATTTTATTTTTTTATAGTATAG
>NW_015630970.1:10879-20281 GCF_001515625.1 Sinocyclocheilus rhinocerous
GATAGATAGATAGATAGATAGATAGATATATAGAAATAGTCAGATGATAGTCAAGTCAAGTCAAGTCACCTTTATTTATATAGCGCTTTTAACAATACAGATTGTGTCAAAGCAACTGAACAGCATTAATTAGGAAAATAGTGTGTCAATAATGCAAAATGACAATAGTAAACACTCATTTTTCAGTTAAAGGCAGTTCATCATTGAATTCAGTGATGTCATCATCCAGCTCAGTTCAGTTTAAATAGTATCTTTGCAATCATTTGCAATCAAGTCAACGATATCGCTGGAAATGAAGTGTCCCCAACTAAGCAAGCCAGAGGCGACAGCGGCAAGGAACCAAAACTCCATCGGTGACAGAATGGAGAAAAAACCTTGGGAGAAACCAGGCTCAGTCGGGGGGCCAGTTCTCCTCTGACCAGACAAAACCAGCAGTTCAATTTCAGGCTAGCAAAGTCACATTGTGCAGAGGAATCATCTGGTTCCTGTGGTCTTGTCCCGGTGGCCGTCTGAGACAAGGTCTTTACTGGGGATCTGTATCTGGGGCTCATCTAGTTGTCCTGGTCTCCGCTGTCTTTCAGGGCTGTAGAGGTCCTTTCTAGGTGCTGATCCACCATCTGGTCTGAATATGTACTGGATCCGGGTGACTGCAGTGACCATCTGATCTGGATACAGACTGGATCTGGTGGCAGCGGTGACCTCGGAATAAGAGAGAAACAGACTAATATTAGCGTAGATGCCATTCTTCTAACGATGTAGCAAGTACATCGGGTGTTATGGGAAGTGTTCCCGGTTCCGGTTGACCTAATTAATGCAGCCTAAAAATCCTTTAACGGATTTGAATATTAGAAGCGTATTAGTGTGTTATGTGTAAGCCAGGTTGAAGAGATGGGTCTTTAATCTAGATTTAAACTGACAGAGTGTGTCTGCCTCCCGAACAATGTTAGGTAGGTTATTCCAGAGTTTGGGCGCTAAATAGGAAAAGGATCTGCCGCCCGCAGTTGATTTTGATATTCTAGGTATTATCAAATTGCCAGAGTTTTGAGAACGCAGCGGACGTGGAGGACTATAATGTAACAAGAGCTCGTTCAAATACTGAGGTGCTAAACCATTCAGGGCTTTATAAGTAATTAGCAAGATTTTAAAATCTATACGATGTTTAATAGGTAGCCAGTGCAGTGTTGACAGAACCGGGCTAATATGGTCATACTTCCTGGTTCTAGTAAGAACTCTAGCTGCTGCATTTTGGACCAGCTGGAGTTTGTTTATTAAGCGTGCAGAACAACCACCCAATAAAGCATTACAATAATCTAACCTTGAGGTCATAAACGCATGGATTAACATTTCTGCATTTGACATTGAGAGAATAGGTCGTAATTTAGATATATTTTTGAGATGGAAAAATGCAGTTTTACAAATGCTAGAAACGTGGCTTTCTAACGAAAGATTGCTATCAAATAGCACACCTAGGTTCCTAACTGATGACGAAGAATTGACAGAGCAGCCATCAAGTCTTAGGGAGTGTTCTAGGTTATTATATGCAGAGTTTTTAGGTCCTATAATTAACACCTGTTTTTTCAGAATTTAGCAGTAAGAAATTACTCATCATCCAGTTTTTTATATCGACTATGCATTCCGCTAGTTTTTCAAATTGGTATGTTTCGCCGGGCTGCGAAGAAATATAGAGCTGAGTATCATCAGCATAACAGTGAAAGCTAACACCGTGTTTCCTGATGATATCTCCCAAGGGTAACATATAAAGCGTGAAAAGTATCTGCCCTAGTACTGAGCCTTGAGGTACTCCATACCGCACTTTTGATCGATATGATACCTCTTCATTCACTGCTACGAATTGATGGCGGTCAGATAAGTGCGATTTGAACCATGCTAATGCACTTCTATTAATGCCAACAAAGTTTTCTAGTCTATTCAAAAGAATGTTGTGGTCAATAGTGTCAAACGCAGCGCTAAGATCTAATAGCACTAATAGAGAGATACAACCACAATCAGATGATAAGAGCAGGTCATTTGTAACTCTAATGAGAGCAGTCTCGGTACTATGATACGGTCTAAATCCTGACTGGAAATCCTCACAGATACCATTTTTCTCTAAGAAGGAATATAATTGTGAGGATACTACCTTTTCTAGTATCTTGGACAGAAAAGGGAGATTCGAGATCGGTCTGTAATTAACTAGTTCTTTGGGGTCAAGTTGTGGTTTTTTGATGAGAGGCTTAATAACAGCCAGTTTGAAGACCCTATCTGTGCACAAATAAAATAAAGACATTTTAAAATTATATTTAAGAATGGTTTTAATTCCATTTTAATTAATGTTGCAACCATCCCCTGTTGCGGGGTCAGTTGCAACATTTGACTCTGTCTATTCAAGTATAAATTGTACGTATATTATCATATGTACACATGTTACAGCAGTGTAGGTGAGTAGCTGACAGATGTGGGTTTATTTTATTTCAATTTTGGCTTTCCAATACAAACAGTCTCTGAGAAACTGAAGGAAATGCAGAAGCGTTGCAACCGTCCCCCACTCTCCCTACTGTTAGGTAAAGCGAGATATTTCGCAAACAAAAACGTCTGTTGTAGGTTTTATAGTCAATAGTGTAGCAATGTATGAAGCACAGGATTCACTTTAAAACCAATCGGTTTTCTGTTCATCAATGTGGAAGAATTCGCGAATTCACAATCTGAACGGGAAATTCCCTGTGAAATTCCCAAATGCATAGATTCCTAGTAAAAGACTGAAAATTCACAGAACAACAATGATTTTAAATTTACATGTTATATTCATTTTATATGATAAATTAAACTGATATTAAATAAAAACAGATTGAAGACTAACACACTGTATATTTCACTGAGTGTGTCTTTGTCTGTCAGTGTCGTTTATTGTAGTGGTTCCTGGTGAGCCTATAGTGGCTCATGTGGGATCCACAGTGATTGTTCCCTGCTGGACCTCTCCTCCTGAGAACGCTGAAGCTCTGGAGATCCGCTGGTACCATCACGATCGGTTCAACAACCCTGTTCTGCTCTATAATCATGGGAAGATCCAGGACATCCAGGAATGTTTCAGGAACCGAAGCTCTTTGGCTCTGCGGTCAGATCAGTCTGGTGGACTGAAGGATGGAGACGTCTCTCTACGACTAGAGAAACTCACATTTCAGGATGAAGATTAATTTCACTGTTATGTGAGTGGAGACAGAGAATATGGCAGCAAAGTAGTAGATCTCGAAATCACTGGTGAGTCAAAAACTACAATTCATTATCAGTGGTGTCTGGCCAATAGAGGGCGATAGAGCTCTGCTCTCCCTGAGCCACACACAAAATAATAATAATAATAAATTATATTTTTTGCACAAGCACATTTCAGTATGCAGATGTGGCCATTGAGAATGCACATTCAGAGGGAATAGATCACGAGTGACCACGCTGTGGCTCTAACACAGGACAGACATGATCAATGACGTGAAAACATGATGTGAAAAACTTTATTGTAAGGCATATTGTTTGTATTTCGTTATAAAACTGACAGAATTTGAAAGCTGAGGCTTTGTTTTATATTAAAAGTACCAAAGGCACAAAGCTTATTGCTATTATTGGGGGGCTGGCACAGTACAAATAATAAATGCAATCGAAGACATTTAAATTACATTTACATTTAGACATTTAGCAGATGCTTTCATCCAAAGCGACTTACAAATGAGGACAATGGAAGCAATCAAAATAAACACAAGAGAGCAATGATATACAAGTACTATTACAAGTCTCAGTTAGCTTAGCGCAGTACACGTAGCAAGGGCTTTTTAAAAATCATATAATAAATAAAAAGAAAACAGATAGTATAGAAAAAGAATAGAGCAAGCTAGTGTTAGAGGCCTTTTTTGCTTTTGTTAATCAGAAGTTAGAAAGTCCGAATTATAATTGTATAATAAATAAAAATAAAACAAATAGATAGAATGCAAAAAGAATAGAGAAGCAAGTGTTATTTATTATTTTTTTTTAAAGAAAACAAGCAGTTAGTAAATAAATAGAGTGCAAGTCTAAAAGGGGCAATTTTTTATTTTATTTTATTTTTTTATAGTATAGTTCTCTAAGAAGGAATATAATTGTGAGGATACTACCTTTTCTAGTATCTTGGACAGAAAAGGGAGATTCGAGATCGGTCTGTAATTAACTAGTTCTTTGGGGTCAAGTTGTGGTTTTTTGATGAGAGGCTTAATAACAGCCAGTTTGAAGACCCTATCTGTGCACAAATAAAATAAAGACATTTTAAAATTATATTTAAGAATGGTTTTAATTCCATTTTAATTAATGTTGCAACCATCCCCTGTTGCGGGGTCAGTTGCAACATTTGACTCTGTCTATTCAAGTATAAATTGTACGTATATTATCATATGTACACATGTTACAGCAGTGTAGGTGAGTAGCTGACAGATGTGGGTTTATTTTATTTCAATTTTGGCTTTCCAATACAAACAGTCTCTGAGAAACTGAAGGAAATGCAGAAGCGTTGCAACCGTCCCCCACTCTCCCTACTGTTAGGTAAAGCGAGATATTTCGCAAACAAAAACGTCTGTTGTAGGTTTTATAGTCAATAGTGTAGCAATGTATGAAGCACAGGATTCACTTTAAAACCAATCGGTTTTCTGTTCATCAATGTGGAAGAATTCGCGAATTCACAATCTGAACGGGAAATTCCCTGTGAAATTCCCAAATGCATAGATTCCTAGTAAAAGACTGAAAATTCACAGAACAACAATGATTTTAAATTTACATGTTATATTCATTTTATATGATAAATTAAACTGATATTAAATAAAAACAGATTGAAGACTAACACACTGTATATTTCACTGAGTGTGTCTTTGTCTGTCAGTGTCGTTTATTGTAGTGGTTCCTGGTGATCCTATAGTGGCTCATGTGGGATCCACAGTGATTGTTCCCTGCTGGACCTCTCCTCCTGAGAACGCTGAAGCTCTGGAGATCCGCTGGTACCGTCACGATCAGTTCAACAACCCTGTTCTGCTCTATAATCATGGGAAGATCCAGGACATCCAGGAATGTTTCAGGAACCGAAGCTCTTTGGCTCTGCGGTCAGATCAGTCTGGTGGACTGAAGGATGGAGACGTCTCTCTACGACTAGAGAAACTCACATTTCAGGATGCAGATTAATTTCACTGTTATGTGAGTGGAGACAGAGAATATGGCAGCAAAGTAGTAGATCTCGAAATCACTGGTGAGTCAAAAACTACAATTCATTATCAGTGGTGTCTGGCCAATAGAGGGCGATATAGAGCTCTGCTCTCCCTGAGCCACACACAAAATAATAATAATAATAAATTATATTTTTTGCACAAGCACATTTCAGTATGCAGATGTGGCCATTGAGAATGCACATTCAGAGGGAATAGATCACGAGTGACCATGCTGTGGCTCTAACACAGGACAGACATGATCAATGACGTGAAAACATGATGTGAAAAACTTTATTGTAAGGCATATTGTTTGTATTTCGTTATAAAACTGACAGAATTTGAAAGCTGAGGCTTTGTTTTATATTAAAAGTACCAAAGGCACAAAGCTTATTGCTATTATTGGGGGGCTGGCACAGTACAAATAATAAATGCAATCGAAGACATTTAAATTACATTTACATTTAGACATTTAGCAGATGCTTTCATCCAAAGCGACTTACAAATGAGGACAACAGAAGCAATCAAAATAAACACAAGAGAGCAATGATATACAAGTACTATTACAAGTCTCAGTTAGCTTAGCGCAGTACACGTAGCAAGGGCTTTTTAAAAATCATATAATAAATAAAAAGAAAACAGATAGTATAGAAAAAGAATAGAGCAAGCTAGTGTTAGAGGCCTTTTATTTTATTTTATTTTTTTATAAAGTATAGAATTAGAAGACGTGAAATATTATTTCCAAGCATGTCTGTGTGAGTATATTACACATGCTATTATTTCTGCTAAGAAATAAGACCGTTTGCATGCGAAATACTCTTAAAATATTATAACTTTAATCTTTAACTTTAATTGCTACGATTGAATTCTAATAATTCTGACTTTATTCTCAAAATATTTCGACTTTATTCTAGTATCGCTACTACTTTCTCACATTTTTTTCTCAAAACATTACGACTTTAATCTCGTAATCCTAGATTAAAAAATTTTTTTTTTACGTATCACTAAAACGCCATCGTACAAAATGCTATGCCTTTATTCACAAAATATTATGACTTTATTCTTGCAATCTTATTTCTTTATTTATAAATTTTTTTACTTAATTTTTTTTTATTTTACGGGGCACTTGTAGATCTTGTCTGGGTGTTTAACTGCAGAATTGTGTTCCTTGCACCATCAGGTGGATATTGTGTGAAGCACAACAATGTTTTTAAAAAATCTGAAAAAAAGCACCTGCAGGGAGCTCCGTGATCATGCAGGACAAATTGCGTGCAGCCACGAGAAAAAAACACATATTCTTAATGGCCACATCCGTAGTTCCAAATCTGGCAAGTGTTTTATAGGAGTATCGATGGTCAGTGGTGTTTATGAGCATATGGGCATCAGACATGCACAGACACGAATACTCTCTCTGAGAATTGTCCACAAGCCACAACTGTTAATTATGTTTTCAAGGATCTATGCCTCATTAATAGAATAGGCTGACTCTCCATCATGTTGCTCCAAACGCATGTGACTTTCTTTCCACCGGTGTTTATCAGATTCAATAATGATGCGTTCAGTATGTTCTCTAGTCTTTTGTAAGTCATGATGTTCATACGTGAACATGCCTTTTCATGCTGACTTGCACTGTTGTTGTTGTTTTCTTTTGTAAACTTATTTATTATAATTTCTATATTTTGCTATATATTTTATTAAATTATACATTTTTTCCCAGAGTGGAGTTCTGTCTCGGATCCATCTGATTCATCAGGTGCATGGAAGGCTCTTTTCTTCACCGTTCTCATTGTTCTCATTCTGATTCTGAGTTCGGTTGGGTGCCTCTACAAATACAGAGACAATCTAACAGGTACAATCTGCTTGAAAGATCTTAAAGATGTAGTTTTCGGGAGGTTTTTGTTTCATGCATCTCATGTGTTGATATTTTTGATCTGCTCTGCAGGGAAGAAACAACCTAGAGCAAGTAAGTAACATGAACGTATTCATGAATCTGATGAAGCCTTTCAGACATACTGGGAGAAAATGCCTTTCTGATACAGCTAAATAATCATTTCTGTTGTATAGTGATACTGTATTTGTTCTCGATTATAACTGTAGTTTACTCACAAATTATATATTTTTTTATTGTAGTTGTGGGAGATGTAAATATAGAAGAACTGAGGAAACATGCAGGTTATATATGCATATATTTCATCATATATGTGTAAATATCATCTCATATACACGAGATTAATATCTGATGCTGATGTATTTTTTCCTCACAGTTGAGATCACTATTGACCGTGAGCGTTCACATCCAGATCTGAAGGTTTCTGAGGACTGTAAAATCACGAGGGACAGTCCAGAACATAATTACACTGATGAGGGATTTCCATATCAATTATGTGCATTTGGAGCCCAAAAATTCACCTCTGGTCGTCACTATTGGGAGGTGGATTTGGCACGAGAAAACACACCTCCCAAAAGCTACTGGTTAATTGGTGTGGTGAAAGAGGGACGTTTTGCTTCAAAAGACAGATCTGCTTTAACTCCATCAGCTGGTTACTGGTTCTTGTGTTCAGACGGTCCTCATGGCTTTTACACCAGCACTGATCCACCAGTTAAACTCTCTCTGACTCCGAGACCTGAGCGACTGGGAGTTCTGTTCGATTATGATGACGGTCAGCTGTCATTTTACAACGTCAACGAGAGAAAACATCTCCTGATCATCAGCAGCAGATTCTCTGGATCAGTCGTTCCTCTGTTCAATCCTGGAGCAGGTGATCAGAGTGCACTTGAAATCCTGAATTGCCCAATATTTGTAGAGTCAAGTAAACTTTTACTGATTTATTAGGAGCTCAGACACCTGACTGACCATTGCAGTGTTTTAAACTGGACATAAAGACGACAAAAACACTAACCGTCTGCCAATCTCAAGATCAGAGGTTTGATTCCCAGTCTACTTACATGACGTATCTCTGGTATTTGGTCAAAGTGTTCAAGTGGTCGTAAAAACCTCAAGTGTTGGACATCTCAGTGCTGGAGGTTTAGCTCCAAACCCAATGAAACACACCTGACGTCTCTAACCAATGTCTTCAAGATTACTAGAAAATCTTTCCTGATCATATATTTATGGGTCATATAGATACTTCTATGTTCTGAACTATGTATGTGTATGTGCATGTGGGAAAATCGTGTACAGTATTGCTTACCCTACATTACTTTTCACACTAAACAGTGGAATAATTGAACAGAATAGATGTGAATGTACATGTAATGGTGCACATTCAGCTTCTGTCTACAGAGATGATGAGGTGAATTGTTTTACAGTCTTCAGCATATAATAAAGGGTCTTTCTCAAGCACCGAACTCTTCCATAATGGGGACTGGGACTGTTCTAATATGGTATAAAGCACCATTGAAGTATTATAACAGTATTCAATATGACCTGTGTGCTTTATTCTAAGTGTTCCGAAGATGTATTTTACTAAATTGTTTTCCATACTACATCATTGTTTTAGTCTGCTGATAGTTAAAATAACCCAGAATTAGATTTTTTAAACCATGAAAAACCATTTAGCAGCTCTTCAGAATTAGCAGTATAAATAAACGTGAGCAATAAGAACAGACATACAGTATATTAGAAAAAATATATACAAACTGTAAGCATACACAAACAAATGAGCAATATAGACAAGCAAAGACAAATACAAATGACCAAGGCATAAATACACAATGAGAATAGGATTAAGTACAAATACAAGCACAATGTGCTAAACAAATGAGGTAGTGCAAAGTGCAACACAGTAATATAGCGGGGGAGAACACTTATTGCTCAAGTAGGAGGTTTATAGCACAAGTCCAAGGGATGAAGGGGTTTATACAACCAGGTGAGGTCAGATGAGATGTACAGTCCAAGAAAGTCTCTCTACCTCCTCATAGGGCTGGGTATCGAGTTCGATACTTTTTAGGCATCGACCGAATTGCCTCGATACCACCGAGTATCGAAAAACGTCTCGTCGTTCGGCACCAAATTTCGATACCAAAGGGGTTAATCTCATCAGCGTCAGTGAGCCAATAAGCCTGCAGCACTAGTGTTCGACTAGTAGCAGCGCGGCGCAGATCGATCAGTGTTTGACATCCGCGAGAGCGATTCGAAAGCGTACAGAGCAGTCTGCTCTCTTAGCTCTCGTGGTACTGTAATACACCGATCGGT
>NW_015630970.1:20317-22765 GCF_001515625.1 Sinocyclocheilus rhinocerous
CGGCGCAGATCGATCAGTGTTTGACATCCGCGAGAGCGATTCGAAAGCGTACAGAGCAGTCTGCTCTCTTAGCTCTCGTGGTACTGTAATACACAGATCGGTTTGCACTGCACAGTCGGTCCGCGTCAAGTCGAACACACCTACTAGTTAACACCGGTTACACTCAGAGATGTATTCCAGGTTTTTGTGAGAACACCAGTCTGTGAAATGCTGGATTTCCTCGCTGAAGGCTGTCTCACTGTTGTCCGTTATCAGTCCCACTATGGTGGTATCATCCGCAAACTTGATAATGGTGTTGGTAGGATGAAGGAGGAACAGTCGCTGGTGAAGAGGGAGAAGTGGAGGGGACTGAGAACACACCCCTGTGGTGTACCAGTGTTCAGGATGAGAGTGGATGATGTGTGATCTCCCATCCTGACGTTCTGGGGTCTATTGCTAAGGAAGTCCAGTATCCATGTGCACAGTGAGCTGATCAGACCCAGGTTGTACAGTTTTTGAACCCGTTTGCAGGGAACGACTGTATTAAAAGTTGAGCTGAAATCCACAAACAACATTCTTACATAGGGGTTTCCCTGGTCCAGCTGGGTAAGAGCTGTGGAGAGCTGTGATGACTGCATCTTCTGTCGATCTGTTTGCATAGAGTGGATCTGAATTGGTGTTGGTGCAGTTGTATAGGTTTACCTTCCTCTGGTAGTGCAGTGTGAGTGCTTGTCACTTCACTCCAATGGTCAAAACGATTAAAGAAATTATTTAAAGCGTCTGGCAGTGTGCTGTCTGTAATGTAGATGTGGCTGTCCTTGTAAGGCAAGGCAAGGCAAGTTTATTTATATAGAACATTTCATACACAATGGTAATTCAAGTGCATATATAATATAAGTGCAATCAGTTCGGACATCGCACAGTGCTCATTCAATAAATGCACAGCTAAACAGATGAGATTTGAGTCTGGATTTAAATGTGACTAATGTTTTAGCACATCTGATCTCTTCTGGAAGCTGATTCCAGCTGCGGGCGGCATAATAACTAAAAGCAGATTCCCCTTGTTTTGTGTTGAACCCTTGGTATTTCTAACTGACTCGATCCTAATGAGTGGTCTGTTAGGTTTATATTCAGTGAGCATATCTGCTATGTATTTAGGTCCTAGACCATTGAGTGATTTATAAACAATCCTAAATGTAACTGGAAGCCAGTGTAAGGACCTGAGGACTGGTGTGATATGCTCAGATTTTAACAGTAGCAAAAAGAGTGCGAGTGTTGTTTAAGTTACTGTTTATAAGGTTTGAGAAGAATGACTGTCTAGCTTTGCCTAGTTCCACATTGAAAGCACGAAGGCTGTCTTTATAGATTCTGTAAGGGTGGTTTCTCTACAGTGGTTCAGGCTGTAGGACTGCCAAATGACTAAAGAAATGTTATCAGCACGACGGCATAAAACTGTACATTTCTTGTCTATTACCACCCACTGCCACTTACCACAATACCACTTACCACAATACCAATGACGGAAATAAGCACAGTTAGAATAGCTAAATATGTGGGAGAGCGTTGCTATTGAGTGACTATATTGTATTTCAATAGGTAGTACTTCAAAGTTACTGGTGAATAAAGAATTGTTAGCACATATTTTATAATTGAAATGGTTTAATAACATATTTCTTTATGGTTACGCTTGAGTTACAAAATAGATGAAGGATGATAAAACATAAACAGTTAATTGTACCCAGCATGTATGTAAAATGTTACCTGAGAGAAAGAAAGAAAGAAAGAAAGAAAGAGGGAGAGAGAGCAGAGCCCTCCAGCGAAGAAAGAGAGATTGCCAGCAAAGAAAGAGACAGCAAAGAAAAGAGCCATAGCAACAGTTGCAATCTTCTTTTATCCCTTCCTTGGCCATGTGACTAAAAACCAAAAGCCCTTAAATGGTGTACTTAAAAAGATGGTCAAGGTGAGAACAAAAGATGATCTGAAAAGCTCTTATACTGTTTTTGGAAACATTAAAATAAATTGCATTATAACAGAATCAACAATTATTGATTTCAACACCCCCTTCATCAGTAAGAGTATCAGCAAAATATTCAGTGTAACCAAATACAGAAATTCAAATGTCCAAAAACAATCATTGTTTCAACTGAAATGGACAACATACAAAGAAGCAGAAATCAAATTAGTTACATGATATATCAATGAAAATGTTTGTACTTAGGCTAAAGTGAGAAATAGTAATTTACATTTGAAACTTGGTGAAATGATAGCTAAGTGATTAGGTAAACCCAAAGAAACCAAAACAAACAATAATGGGATGAAATTCACAATTATAATACAGTCTAGATGTATAGACTTAACATTATATGAGGCAGTATCAGACAGATGTAGATTTGACTCTGTGTGTGAAGATCAAATGGTAGTATATGTGTCTGCATTTAGCTGTGGCTATGTGTCAGTGTAATCATGCTC
>NW_015630970.1:22809-26097 GCF_001515625.1 Sinocyclocheilus rhinocerous
TTCACAATTATAATACAGTCAAGATGTACAGACTTAACATTATATGAGGCAGTATCAGACAGATGTAGATTTGACTCTGTGTATGAAGATCAAATGGTTTTATCTGTGGCTGTATTTAGCTGTGGCTATGTGTCAGTGTAATCATGCTCCAAACAAAGGTGAGGAAGTTTTACAATTGTGATGCAAATTTGGTCCTGTTGAAACAGGGAACCAGCCTGAGAATATGAGTATGAGGTGTGATCTGGCTCAAAATGCTTCAACACCAGTGCTTTTTCTTAAGTAGCATGGATAAAGTGCAAAGTTCAGAGGGATTGAATCCTGCTGTGAGGAAAGCATTTTCATTGTTAAGACAATTGTGAATCACACTGTGGCCACATGGCAATTCTATGCTCCTGTACATGGCTTAACTGCAGCTATATGGAAAATAGCAGAGTGTACCACTCAGGAGACAAACAAACTCAACATAGACACACATGCAACTTGAAATTGCTATGCATGAGTTATTCCAATTAATTTTCCATTTCCATTTGGACATTTTCACACAAGACACATTGTCTAGTATGCATGTAGCATCTACAACCTTTAACCCCCTGGGGCCGAAGCTCGCACCGGTGCGGTCTGTCTTGTATTTTCTTGATGACCGCGAAAAGAACTAAAAATACTCCGTCAATTTTGACCATACAGATAAGAATAAGGTATCGTTTTAAACTGCAAAGGGTCTTTTATTTGTGTATAGCCATAATAACAACAAAAAATGTACTTTTGTAAAATAAAGAAAATAAACAGGGTGCGCTCTCAGTCCTCACTGTCTCCGCGAACTGCTTTTAGAAACGCATCACTAAAATGAACTGAAACTCAGCGAATACTTTACATACAGACATGAGAAATATATCTATAGAAAGCTTGACGTGTCTACTCTTAAATGAAGTAACTCCGAAAACAAATATTCTGTGATAAAGTAATCTGTATGAAACCAACGACAGGTCCAGTTTTTTCCATCTGTTCTCATTATCTCTAATTAGATCACGCCCACGCGCTGCTCGCGCTATTGATATTACAAATCTCCACGTGAGACGCGCGACATGTTTGACTTGAGTCAAACAGGCCCACCGAGTTTCGGTCCGATCGGCCTCCGTTAACCTTGTCTAATAGGTGCTCAAACTTCAGCGGCCAAAGGCGGCCATGTTTTTTTTTTGAGATACGCAAATGTCCTGATAGACTCTTGTGGCTCTTTGGACCAAGACCATGCACAGCGATTTTCATGTTGATAGGACAAATGGTTGCGTAGTTGTAGCCATTTTTATGTTTTTTCCCTCTTATATCACCAACAAGTGGCCAATCTCCGCAATTTTTTTCCCCTGTGACCTCAAATTGAGCTCTTACATTCCGTTCAGGAGTTATAGCTAGTCATTTTACTAAAAGTGGCCCTGGCCCTTTCGAACATTTTGACGTCCCTTTGCGACGGTGAGTCGAAAGTTCATTAATGATATTCACTCTCCAGAGAAGCTTTCTGCACTGGTTTGGTTCCGATCGGGTGAAAAACCTAGGACTAGTTCGCAAAAGTAGGTTTTGTGAATGTGAAATAGCCGAAAAGGCTCACAATTGAATCTGAGGCATGTGTTTTGATCGGCATGAGCCAAGGATTCCAACGACATGAGACACTTGAGTCTGTGACTGATGGTTTAGGAGTTATGAGCAATTTCGTACTTTTGCTCGCTGTAGCGCCCCCGTCAGGCCGATTGGGGTGAGACTTGGGGACGTTGTCGGCGGTGTGATTACTACAATCCAGAGGCGGACTGGCCATCTGGATATTCTGGAGAAGTCCAGAACCTCGGCCTGGCTGGTTCATCATCAAAGAAAAAGTGTGAGATTAAGTGGCGTTGATGGCTGACAAAAGGGGGCGCTAATGCAATCTATTTTTGCTTATAATAAACCGAATCTGACGTGAAGGAGAGTGGGCTCGTGATGGCAAGCAAAAGACGTGAGGATAAAGGCGGTTGGGAGAAGCTAAAAGGGAAAAAGCGAACAGTTACATCAGGTTACCTCTGCCCGCCTCTCTCACTATACACAGCATGTAGCCTATAGCACTGTAGTAAAATCCCAGGACACCCCTAGAGCATCCACTGCTATTTATCACTCCGCATTGTCTGGCATGAATATCCCATTCATTCATAAAGAGACAGCAGCGATTCTACAACGGGTTACATTTGAGAGATACTGAGTTAGAAAATAGAGTAAATGAAGTAGCCTCTTAGGTGATTAGTCTGATTAACATGAGACACACACACACACACACTCACACTGTCACACACACACACACACACACACACATGCATGGTCAGTTATCCTTGTGGGGACTCTCCATAGGCGTAATGGTTTTTATACTGTACAGACCGTATATGCTATTGCCCTACACCAACCCTACACCTAAACCTACCCCTCACAGGAAACTTTCTGTCTGTTTAGATTTTCAAAAAACTTCATTCTGTGTGATTTATTAGCTATTGTAATGTAACTAATTACTTTCAAAAGACAGTAACTAGTAATATATAATGTATTACATTTTGGAAGTAACTTGCCCAACACTGACCAGTACACACACACACACACACACACTCACTCACTCACACACACACACACACACACACACACAGAGACATATGAATTCTCAAACTGAAGAATTCTGTTGTTTCAGGTTTAAGTTTATCCATGTCATTTACATTTTGCATTCTGCTCTTTTTATGTAGATTTTTTTGTTCTATATTTTATATATTTTTTAGTTCTGTTTTTTAGTTCTATATAAGTATTTTAGTTCATTCAATAATACATTTATTTCAATCCTCTGTTGAAAAAAAATAGAAACCATCACATAATTTGTAATGGTTTTACTGGTTATAATGAAAATTGTACTGGTTTTAATGGAAACTGTAATGGTGCCTGTTGGTCTCTACTGGTAATTGGTCACCTTCTATTCATGGCTTTTGTTAAAGCCACTAAATCCTAATGTAATATGTCTCAAAACACACTACAGGAAACCATTATTTAATGGTTGTAATGGTTAAAAGTTGATGTTTGTAATGGTATTTGTAGTGGAAATCATTCAAATTTCTGTGATGGTTTCTATTGTTTTAGTCAGCAGGGTCACCATGGGTTTTGTGATGTTATTTGCCATAAATGCGATAGAGATAGTAGCGGCTGTTTGTAGTTGTGGTGGGCCTATTTGGGAGAAAATCCAGGGCCGTTTTTTACTCCCAGTCCGTCCCTGGTTCCAGACAGGGGCCACTTGTA
>NW_015630970.1:28693-30873 GCF_001515625.1 Sinocyclocheilus rhinocerous
GTAGCGGCTGTTTGTAGTTGTGGTGGGCCTATTTGGGAGAAAATCCAGGGCCGTTTTTTTTTTACTCCTAGACCGTTCCTGCTACAATCCCTCCAAGTTTCAAGTCTTTACGTCTTAAGGTTTGGTCTGCACGATCAGTTTTACCTGGAGACTGCTGATCCTTGGCCACTCTAACAATTACAATAGGCTTCAGCGCTCATGCCCGAACCCCTAAAAAAGTCTGTAGGAGACGTATAGTGTATAGCATAGTCCAGCGGTGGCGAACGTCAGTCCTGGAGAGCCGCAGCCCTGCAGAGTTTTGCTTCAACCCTAATCAAACACACCTGAACAAGCTAATCAAGGTCTGAAGGGTTACTAGGAAGCTACAGGCAGGTGAGTTTTAATTAGGGTTGGAGCTGAACTCTGCAGGGCTGCGGCTCTCCAGGACCGGAGTTCGCCACCCCTGGCATAGTCAATAGTGTAGCGGTGTATGAAGCACAGAAGTCACTTTCAAAATAAGAAGTTTTCTGGTGAATCCGCTAATTGTGCAAATGCTCAATTAGCGAAAATAATTGCCTTCACAGTGGACTTCACAGGATATTCAATGATTCCAGATTGAAGTGAGTGTACATGTTCCATTCAAAGGGCATTAAAGTGTGCGAGACGTGAATTTAAATAGTATTTGTTTAGAGGTATATTATGTCACACTTAACACTGCTCTAGTAAGTTTGGTCTGTGTGTGAAGACGCCGCAGGCCGTGCCATAGAGCAAATCCTTCAATGAACGTTTCAAAGTGAAGTAAACTTCAACGGATATCCCCTGCTCAGGGAGTAGCAATGAACACTGTGTAGGGACCATGTCAATCAGAACACAGTTCTCATGAACTCATGAGAACATAAATCTCACTTGTGTTTGGGGATCTGCTGAAATAACGCATAAAATATTGATCTGCATTGTATTTTCTGTGTTCCTTCACAAGAACCTGTTTTCAGTGTGTGAATGATCATATGCTGATATGAACTCAATCTACGATAAGTGATGCAAACAATTACATGATTAATAAACAAAAAGAAATACAATTATTTAAAAAGTATTAATGGAGATGCATTTGATTATTTTAAGATAAGGCAATACAAATAACAATACAACATTTTAATGTAAAGTCGCAGCCACAGTATAAAATCACTAACGGTTTAATCACAGACGGTTTTTATCAGTTTCTGTTTTAATGGGAACTTAGAAAGCAGTTGGTGAAAGTACTAGAGACAAGACTGAACTAAACCTGTTGGTTTGTAACAGTCCTCATAAATAGATCGACACTTTATGCTGTAAAGCCCCGTTCACACCAAGAACGCTTGTAAGTTAAATATCAAAGCCATGAATCTAAACAAGTTGTGTTCCAAATTTGAGGTTGATATCACAAAAAATGAGCTTTCAGTAAGCTTTTTGTTTGGGTGCAGTACCAAACACTTACACTAGATGGCATTCGCTTCTCATTCTAATATAGTCACATTTGACTGCAATCAGTGCAAGCGTGACTATTTTTCAGGACAATTCAACATTTTTAAATCATGTGCAGTATTTATTTATTCGTTCATTTGTTTACATAGCAAGTGCCAAAACCTTTACCAAGTTTTGTACCATTCCGATGAAATACAAAATTGAAGTAAAAAAAAAAAAAAACCCAAACATTTTCAGTCAAAAATGACCAAAGAGCACCAGAGGTTATTTAGCATTTATGGCCACTGATAACTTTTACTATCCTGCAGCATGTGAGCTTGAGAGATATAGATCATAAATGACATGAAGATATACTAACCCTAAACTATGTTTTTTACTAGCGGACGACTACAGTGGATACTGTAACATTCGTTAAATTTACCGCGGGTTATTATTATAAGTTAGCGGTTCTATATACAAATAAAAAAGCGGTAACAGCACATGTCATTGTGAAAATAGTGAAAAATATCAACAGCTAGCGAAACATCTACAAAAAAATATACCGGATTAACCTGGCTGCCTTCTCAATGACTAGACCCTCTGCTCTGCAGAACAGCTAATGATATGCTAACGATAGTATCCCTTGACGCCATTGGTTATTGAGTTTTGTGACGTAGCGAAAAAAAGGCCGTTTCAAAACACATTTCTGGGACTGCCTTTGGGAAACTACAGTTTTAATGAGAAAATGCTCAGCAATGGTG
>NW_015630970.1:31039-39339 GCF_001515625.1 Sinocyclocheilus rhinocerous
TGGCACATGGTTTGTCTAAAAGCATATTAAAAACATCACATAGACAAATAAACAACTTGATTTTCACTACTGGGGGACTTTAAGTAGAACGACTGAAATAGTATTTTCCTGTAAAATCTACTCCAATAATCTTTGATTTATTAACTCTGCGGTGTAGTTCTTACATAATTGTATAACGAGAACTCATTTTCTTTGTGTTGTTTTATTGAGCTCCCTCTACAGGACAGGTGTTGACCTGCAGGTGTCATCTTACTTTGCAGTTTACATTTATTTTGAATGTTTTTTTTTTACATTTAGTCATGTAGCAGACGCTTTTATCCAAAGCGACTTACAAATGAGGACAATAGAAGCAATCAAAACCAACAAAAGAGCAACAATATATAAGTGCAAATGACAAGTCTCTGTTAGCCTAACGCAGTACACGTAGCAAGGTGTGTATATATATATTAATTACACACACACACAAAGAAAAACAAGTAGATAGAAATAAAAAAATAGAAAGCTAGTGTTGGTTTTTTTTACATTTAGTCATGTAGCAGATGCTTTTATCCAAAGCGACTTACAAATGAGGACAATAGAAGCAATCAAAACCAACAAAAGAGCAACAATATATAAGTGCAAATGACAAGTCTCTGTTAGCCTAACGCAGTACACGTAGCAAGGTGTGTATATATATATTAATTACACACACACACAAAGAAAAACAAGTAGATAGAATAGAAAAAATAGAAAGCTAGTTTTTTTTTAAATACATTTTATTTAAACTTTTTTAAAATAATTAAAATAGAATAGAAAGTGCTAGAGTTAGAGGGTCAAATAAAGGTGAATATATGTTATTATTTAAAAGCTGCTTGTGATGGGCTTTGGTTCATCATGTGACTTTCTACACACACAAAGAAAAACAAGTAGATAGAATAGAAAAAATAGAAAGCTAGTTTTTTTAAAAATACATTTTATTTAAACTTTTTAAAAATAATTAAAATAGAATAGAAAGTGCTAGAGTTAGAGGGTCAATTAAAGATACAAGTACATGTAGTTAATTAATATTACTCAGTACTTAAATGTATTAAACTGTAACACGGACACTTAGACTTTTTCAGCTCAAACAATGCAAAAGAAGCATTGAAAATGCGGCTAAAAGGACAGTCAGCACAAGATGTAAGGGTGATTGCATTTTTAATTATAGTGATTATACAATCTCCAAATAATTGTATTTTTGCATTCAATGCAACAATAGCCTAATAGTACAGAAGCGCACATCTACCGATGTCTCAGTGAGCCACATTTTCTGAGAGCATCTACAATTACACAACAAATGCTATGATGAGACGATCAGTTCATGGTTCTCTTGCAGGACGCATTAGAAGCATCACTCTTCTGATACCACATCTTGTGGAAGACATTTTCTCCAGAAAACTCCCTCCACGAGAGCTTAGCATCTGTCAGATCATTCTCCTTCAGTATCTGCTCTAGCTGAAGGACAGAATCAGACTTTATTACTCAATGCTCTTGTTACGTTTATCATCATCGTTATATATTTGATTTACAGTATATTAAACTCACCTTTGCCAAAATGTTACTCTTCACTGCAGGATCATTCACATTTTGGCTTGATTTTACCTCCAGTCTCAGCATCTGTCTCTTTTTCTCTGTAAGAGAACGATGAAGCGCTCAAGCCAATATTATCAGCATACACTCGGTTTAAGTGATCACAGATTGATCATGGTTTTGTTACACTAACCAAAGAGTAACCATGCAGTAAAACTGTGGTTACACAAATTGTAGTAAATACAAAAACCATGCTTACACTTTTACTTTAATAAAACCATAATGTACGTAAGGGATTATGTAGCCATCTAATAATCGCAAGAAGCTTTGTGTTTTGTAACTTTCCATAAAAACAAAAACGTTATCAGGAAATGTAAACAAATGTAATTTTGACGCTCTTGTGGTGTGACAAGTTCTTGCTGTTTGCTAGTTACGGCACGAAATGAGCATCTTGTGTCTCATGTCAATTAAACATGCAGCTTGTAAACAACATGACACGTAACATGACTTGAGTTCAGCTCCGCTGGGAGGTTAAATTAAGTGAAATGGTTTGACATTGACTGTACTGCAGCTGCTGCTCACAACTCACCAGTGTAGCAAATAAATGGTAATTTATCTGTACACCAATAATCGCTCCAGTATCCTTTAGCAGACATGCACACACAGTACTGGTGGCCACCAACATTGTTTGGTTGTAAAGAATCCCACGGTGTGAACAGGGCTTTGCTCCCATCGGACCAGACCCAGACCCAGGGAGAATACTCATCCGTCCGATAGAGTCCAATCCACATTAAATTGCTAAAACCACTGGGTAGAGATTGTAACAGCTCATCGATGTACGACTGGTCATTTAAGGTGACGAGATCGGTGTGATGCTGTCTGCAGTACGTCTGAGCTTCGGTCCAGTTCATTTTCTCAGACACCAAGTAAAACACATAAGAGTTCACACCGGAGCTCAGAGCTGTGGAGAGAGACAATAATACGTTCATGGCATGCGATTTATAATGCTGAAATGTCAAATTTAGAATGCATTGGCAAAGTTAAAAGTAACAAAATTCCACTGGAATTTTCTTTAGATCAACCATCCCAGGTGAAAAAAAAGTACACTTTTATAATGTACTTAAAATGCTCTATGTTCGCGCACTAATTTTGTACTCCTTAAGATAAACTTACGATCATCTAAGTGTACTCAACTGTGCTATTTTGGGACATCATGAATATGAACTAAAATGCGCTTTTAACATACTATTTCTATATTTAAAACAATGTGTTTAGTCACCACTTGTAGTACTAGTGTATGAAAGATGGGTTCAAGTGTCCTACTGTCACGGTGTACGAGGAACGAGGAGAACGCAGGAGAATCAGGATTTAACAGTCTTTATTTACATCCAAGATGTAGGGGACTTTGTTTCTTCAGTAGAACACAAACGGAGATTTTTAACTCAAACCGTTGCAGTCTGTCAGTCATATAATGTCAGTGGATGGAAATCACGGCTTTGAGAGTCATAAAACATACACAAACAAAACCAAATTACACCCTGCGGCTCGTGACGATACATTGATGTGTAAAGCAGGGCTCTGAACCGGTTCAAGGAACGAAAACGAAAACTGGAAACGAACGAAATTTTGATAGGAACAGAACCAGAAACGAAATCAAATTTTATAGTTCCGAACAGAATCGAAAATATGAATTGGCCATTAACCGGTTAATAATGTTATTTTATCGTTCCATTTAATATTTGAAATTTGCTGTCAACCAATCATGAATTCCAGTAGGATGGCCTGCAAATGTGACGCTGACGCTGAGTGAAATGCCCGCTCAGCTGTGAACTCATCATAGGTAAGTCACAATGGCAATGCACCGGCGTTAGAGTTTATCCGAGGATAGTGTAAGAAGGATTCAGCAGATCACACGCACCTGCAGCGCTTCTGTGAATGGAGAAAACAGAATAAAACTATAGGCTTACATAAAAAGGAATATATAGGCATATACACTAAATAAATTTTACTTAAATCCTTGACAGATTAACAGAACGAAAGAAAAAAATGTGCTGAGTTACAGTTCATTGTGACGCGTTCCTAAGTTCTCGGAAAGGAAAACGAGACGGCAGAGAGTAGTTTTCTTTATTTTGCAAAAGCTTGACAGTTTTGAATGAGGTCTTCTTCTATCTGTATAACTAACCAGCGTTGGACCATCGCGCCGGCGCCTCACGCGCACACACAACATATTGTTGCGACATTGCAGCCTGTTCATTATCAAAATAAAATACAATTAAAGAAACAAATAAAAAGTTACACTGCTCCGTTGTTCAATCTGTTGTGTTCAGCGTGACCGCGCCTCACTGTGCTGATGTAGCCGATGTGAAGGATGATGTTTTACGTCGATGAAAGCCTACAAAGCCTATAATAAATCATATTTTAGCATCTAGATACTTCGCGAATATGGAAACATTTGGATTCATGACGAATGAGAGCGGTAGGCATCAGTTTCACCTTAAATTAATTTGTTTTTGGATTGACCTTTTTATAGCCTAAACGCATAGCCTTAACTTTAGAGGATTTGTTGAGAGAAACGTCAATAATGTTTGTATACATTTTTGCTTTAGCCTACTGGCATTTTAGCCTACATTATTTCTGAATGTAATATGGCTAATAAAATGCGACGTGAGCCTATACATTTACATTTAGTCATGTAGCAGACGCTTTTATCCAAAGCAACTTACAAATGAGGACAATAGAAGCAATCAAAACCAACAAAAGAGCAATGATATACAGTATAAGTGCAAATGAAAAGCCTCGGTTAGCCTAACGCAGCAAGGTGTGTGTGTATATATATATATATATTATACACACACACACACACAAAGAAAAACAAGTAGATAGAATAGAAAAAAAATAGAAAGCTAGTGTTTAAATACGCTACTTGTGTTTTTTTTCACTCTCAAAACGCTATCTTATAGTAGTGTTTTTTTAACAATGCAGCAAACATTTGTAAATATCTTAAAAATACTTTAATGTCTTTAAAGTGTAACTAGATTTTTTCTTTTGTTTAGTAGCCTACATTTAGCCAAAATCTGACTAAGCGCAGCGGGTTATAGGCTAACGTTAGATCTCTTCCTGTTTTTTTTTTCTTGTTCTTTTTGTCTAAATAAAACGGTGTACATTATTATTATTATTAGCCTATTATAGGCAAAGAAAATTGTTTTTAAAAAATAACGTTATTAACCGTTTTTTCTTCTACCCGAACCGGTTTTGGAACGGTAATAATACAGAGGAACGCAGGAACAGAAACCTTAAAATATAGATTCTGCTCGGAGTGAACCGATTGAATTTTTTTTTCATTTTCAAGCCCTGGTGTAAAGACACAAAACGATCGGTCTGTGCAAGAAACTGAACAGTATTTATATAGTTTTTTACCTCTGATTTTCACCGCAATGTCTGAACTGTCCTGAGCGCGTGAGGAGTCGTCTTCTTCTTCTTGCTTTACGGCGGATCGCAGACTTATAAGAGCATTACCGCCACCTATCTCTCAAGGGGACCAATTGACACTCTATCTACAATCTCAATTAGGAGTGTCAATGGTCCATTTGAGAGATAGGTGGCGGTAATGCACTATTTGGGGGATAGAAAAATATCATTTCCAAGACCAATGAATCTCACCTGAAATCAGCACAAAGATCAAATCAATCCTCATGACGACACACAAATACTCCAACTGCTCTTTTCAGAGACAAGAAAGTTTGTGTGTGATCTTGCCACTTACTAAAGCCCACATATTTTACATTGAAAATAACATTCAAAGAGAGTGAGCAGAGATTTCCATTTGCAAGTCACTCAAGTTACACTTCCATCTAATGTCAACAGATGAGCTAATAACCCATCCGCCACCAGACACACACTGGTAACATGGTAAACACAATAGGGCTTCAAAAAGATCTTAATAAGTACTTAAGAATACGAAAATAGAGCACTGTAAGTATATTACGGAAGTTTTTTCTTCACCTGGGTGCAATCACATCTAAAACCCCCTATGCAGGTTTTCCCACATGGAGTCCGGAGGGAACGTCTCGAAGTATTTTGACATTTTTCCCTCGCAATTCCCAGGAAAATGTTCATGGAATTCTCAGAATTACGAGATAAACTCAACATTTCTGACTTTTTTCTCACAATTCTGATTTCGTTAGTTTTTTCCGCCACAGAACACAAAACTAAAAAAGGTAATTGCGACTTTTTATCTCACAATTCTGATTTCTTGCACTTTATATATCACAACTCACACTTTTCTTCTGAGAATTGCGAATTTCTTAAACAAAAACAGAATTGCAAGAAGAGTTACAAGTGTTCATGTGAACAGCTCGTGAGTTGGTGTGCTCAGTTCTGAGAGCTTCTCTTTAGTCGCACATTTAATTTCCAACATTTCTGTGGACCGCTTACAGAATTACAACAGTATTCAGACGAAGTAAAAGCTTGAGGGTTTGAACGTGAATAATTTAGGAATGTACTTTTAAGAATTTACTTGGTTTTTTTTCTGCATGCCATGTGACCGTCATCAGAGGAATCCATGGCATAACCCATTTCTTGAACATCATAGTTATACGCATGTAAGCTGCAGTTTTAACATTTGGGGGATAGAAAAATATCATTTCCAAGACCAATGAATCTCACCTGAAATCAGCACAAAGATCAAATCAATCCTCATGACGACACACAAATACTCCAACTGCTCTTTTCAGAGACAAGAAAGTTTGTGTGTGATCTTGCCACTTACTAAAGCCCACATATTTTACATTGAAAATAACATTCAAAGAGAGTGAGCAGAGATTTCCATTTGCAAGTCACTCAAGTTACACTTCCATCTAATGTCAACAGATGAGCTAATAACCCATCCGCCACCAGACACACACTGGTAACATGGTAAACACAATAGGGCTTCAAAAAGACCTTCAGGATTGGGTGTTACCTGATTTTAGAAATGCCTACATAAAAACCTGATAGTGTTGAAAAAAATTAACATGGCTGTAAAACCTTAGGTGTATTTTAAAACCCAACACAATCACATGGCAATCCGTAACTATTATCAGTACCACTGTATAACCACTGTAATCAACGTCACAGTATTTTGCTAAAAATATTAGTAGATATAGCAGTAAATCACAGTTACTCCGCACCTTTAAACCAAATGAAAATTCAGCATCATCTCTTTTAGGATTCATTTGAGTATCAGGGATACTCTGATGTAACCAAAACTCATTTGCATTATGCCCTGTACTTAGATTTTGTGTTACAGATGACTGACTAGTAAAAGCAGGCAGTGAAGCAGATGATGTAGGGATGTTTTTTGCTTGTTTTTTAAACAAACAGGACTAAAACAAGTCAACCTAAATTTCCACTCACCAGCTTCGGGATAAAAGCCGAATGCAATCCAGTTTACAATTTATTTTCAGTCGAAAGCAACTTAATTGTGAAGGTAGATTCCTTCAATTTAGGACGTAAACAGGATCACACTTGAACGGAACAAGCCCGTTTCCCGCCACAGTATTAATCCCGAGCTCAAACGAAGCGTTCACATTGCGTGCGCACGCGGATCTAAAATTCACGAACTTGGCAGAAAACAACAGCAAAAGCAGTTTAAACACAGACACACACACACACACACACACAGAGACACTCACACACACACACACACACACACAGAGAGAAGGTAGATTCCTTCAATTTAGGACGTAAACAGGATCACACTTGAACGGAACAAGCCCGTTTCCCGCCACAGTATTAATCCCGAGCTCAAACGAAGCGTTCACATTGCGTGCGCACGCGGATCTAAAATTCACGAACTTGGCAGAAAACAACAGCAAAAGCAGTTTCAACAATGCAAACTAACGGAGTGAACTTCTCAGCCGCTGCCTTAATCAGGCGACTGTCTTTCAGGATTGAAGTCCCACAAGCCACCGATTTCCATTCAGCAACCTAACAAATTCAGACTCATGAAGTGCCTAATGTTGAGCGAGTACAATTAAGATGAGTCTAAATATAAAAAGCAGCTTCTTCGACACTTGACGTGTATACAGGTATAAATAATCTAACGTACTCATGTGAGACTACTTTTCTCAGCGATGGTGAGGATGGACCAATCACAGTCGTTTGTTACTTTCTAGTGGCTCAAAGGAGTTAAGAATATATCCAATACATAAGGCAGAGATTGTTAACTGTATCAGAATTTGACATTAAATGCAAACTTTTTTAGACAGCTAAATGAAGAACGTCATTTGATATGATTGTGCAGCTAATTTCTCAAATACAACAAATAGGCTATTATTAAATACAAACACCTAAATCCAGCATTAAATAAACACGTCCATACAAAGAACTTGAAACAGACTTCATCTGCTACTCTTTCTGCATTTTCACTGTGAACCACTCAAATAAAACAGTCCCTACAGGATTTTTTTGCGATTGCTGAATTTAACGCAAAATCAAACAAACTCCGCATAATTCGGAGGAGATTGCAATTTTTCAAAATTGGCGCAGATTTCCCACAGAATTTGTCATGTGATGTCATCGCAACATGCATTCAGCCGAAGCTGCTGCATCATCCCACTGTAAAGCGTGCATGCTCTCCAACACACACACACACACACACACACACAGGCTCACACACGCTCTGAGTGACGTCTTTTCACAATCACTCACACTCAGACACACTCACAGACACACACACACTCACTCACTCACAGACACACACACACACACAC
>NW_015630970.1:39498-55203 GCF_001515625.1 Sinocyclocheilus rhinocerous
ACACACACACACACACACACACACACACACACACACACACACACAGAGAGACACTCACACACACAGACACACACACAGACACACATATGTGTTTTGCTATACTCATGAGGACCATGACTACACAGCATGTTGTGAGGACTCCCCTTTCTGCTGACACTAGGAGAATGAAAAAAATAGTTTTACCACTAGGGGGGAGTAGACAAACAGAAAATCACTTCAAATGTTTACACACACAATGTTCACAAAACTGGTGAAGTTCTAACAAGGTTACTGGCGTTAAATATTTTTAAATGTAATATATTTAGAATATATAATATTTAAAATATTCAGCTCCATCTTGCCACTTACTAAAGCCCACATAGTTTACATTGAAAATAACATTCAAAGAGAGTGAGCAGAGATTTCCATTTGCAAGTCACTCAAGTTACACTTGACACACACTCACAGAGACACACACACACAGAGACACTCAGAGACACTCACACACACAGAGACACTCACACACACACACACACACTCACACACACAGAGACACTCACACACACACACACACACTCACACACACAGAGACACTCACACACACACACACACACTCACACACACAGAGACACTCACACACACACACACACACTCACACACACAGAGACACTCACACACACACACACACACTCACACACACAGAGACACTCACACACACACACACACACTCACACACACAGAGACACTCACACACACACACACACACTCACACACACAGAGACACTCACACACACACACACACACTCACACACACAGAGACACTCACACACACACACACACACTCACACACACAGAGACACTCACACACACACACACACACTCACACACACAGAGACACTCACACACACACACACACACTCACACACACAGAGACACTCACACACACACACACACACTCACACACACAGAGACACTCACACACACACACACACACTCACACACACAGAGACACTCACACACACACACACACACTCACACACACAGAGACACTCACACACACACACACACACTCACACACACAGAGACACTCACACACACACACACACACACACAGAGACACTCACACACACAGAGACACTCACACACACACACACACACTCACACACACAGAGACACTCACACACACACACACGCTCTGAGTGACATCCAAACTGAGCAAAACTAGCAACTTGGTGCATTTATTATTTATATGGCCAAAATGTGAATTATAACATTATGCAATTCAGTATGCCAACAATTATTGCAAGATGAACAAATAAAAGTTCCTCAAAACACTGTTGTATCATTATTTGATACATTTTAACACGTTTCTAATGATTTTTCACTGCAAAACACCACAAGAAATACCGTAAATATTGCCGCAAATTTAGAGTAAAGCCGTCGCAAAATCAGTCATCGTAGGCCGCAAAAATCAGAGAAAAATCCCACGAAATACTGGATGGGCTGATAAAAGTATTAATGTTACACATACAAGCTCAGTTAGTTATGCGGAACTGCAAATGTTTATTTCCAGAGTTCTCCGAGAATAAACGTTCATTCCCGGTCCAAAGGGAATAAAAGTTTAGCATGTTGTGCCAAACCCTTCTCCTTCAGTATCTGCTCAGAAAATCAGAAAGAGACTTTGAAGTGACAGCTACTACTGTTGGCCTTTTCCTTTCTCTTCAAACTCTGATGAGCTTCTACGATGACGTGAGACTCACATTCAATAAAGCCTTGTTCATCACTCCAAGATCGTTCAGATTTTGGCTCGATTTTATCTCCTCTCACAATCTGTCTCTGGGAAACACAACCATGAAGCCTACATACATGTGCAAACATTTTAACCTGTTGATAAAAGCATGTATCAGATGTGTATTTTAGCTCTGTTGTACATTACTGCTCTGTAAATACATGCATGTGTCTCTGCTTGCTTACTCGTGTTGGGATCAAGTGTGTTTGGTGCTGTTAGACATGAGATCGTTAACTGCTCGGATCTTTCTTAATGCATGTATTTTATGAAACACTAAATTAGTTGGTTTTATTTGTTATTTTAATAAAAGACAGTGATGTGAAATGCAAAGTCTGAGATTATCCCACAAAACAAGACACCCAAATACACACACATATAAATCTAGAGCTGTATTATGTCAGTCATCTTTGATTATCACACTGCTGCTGCATGAAATCATTACATTGTTTAATTCAGCTATTTTGCATTTTTAATCCAATTTTGGGTCTGATCAAGTAACAAGTGTTCATCCGGTTCCTTCATCACTGGAAATGGAGTGTTGCATTGTGGGATTCAGCCTGTTAAATCTATACATGCATGTTGAAATCAGAGCACTTCATGAAGCAAATTCCCACACTGTGTTTGCATACTGAATATATACTGCACATGACTGTCTGGTACAGTATACTCAACGCTCAAACGCTGACTGATGGGAACACAGTTCTGTGGCTCCATCTAGTGTTCATCAGAGGAACTCGTGCGAACATAAACCTCACTTGTGTTCGGGAATCTGCTGAAATAACTTAGACCATTTTACCTTTTCAAACCATGTCCTTGTGTGCATGTATGTGTTCACATAGCAAGTGCAAAAACCTTTACCAAGCTTCACAGCGTTCCCATGAAGTAAAATATACTAAAAAACAAAATGCTAAGTTTTTCAGTCAAAAATGACCAAAGAGCACCAGAGGTTATTTAGCATGTGAGCTTGTGATAAATGACATCCAGATACACACGACTGATGTTTCCATGTGCTTGTAATTTAATAAAAAGACACGACCGTCTGAAATTCAAAGGTTTTCTTTGCAGCGTGACATTAAGCTCCGTGTTTGTCAAGATATCGTCTCTCTAAAATCTGATAAACCTTTACAACAGCATTAAGAAAACAACTTTAAAGCGTAGTACTTTCAGTCGTATTTACAGAATGTACACCATCACGCAGTGAAACACTCTAACGGCTAATATCATGTTACGATACGTCACTGCACACAGACCAGACGACTGTACCGGAGAGAGAGCGAGGAGCTTCTTCAACAGTCTGACGCCAGAGACTTCACGAAAACAACACCCACTCGTGTTCGCATTGGCACAGAGGAGCAAAATAAAGTCCGACGGAATGAAACGCCACTGATCTCCAAATGATGCATAGAAACGAGAGAATGCGATTGGGTTTAATACCAGCTGCAGCCAGACGAGATCAATATAAATCCAATAACACAACAAGAGTTAAGGCAAACAGCACTTCACAATACAGACGGATGAATCTCACAAACAGGTCCAGATCATAGCTCACTCAGAAATGCAAAAAACACACTTTTGCATGAAGAAAATGAAGCCAAAAATCACAGGCCACTGGGATTTTTTGCGTTTTGATGCTATTTTTGAGACATTTAAGAACTTTTTAGCTACAAATATTTTTAACGTAATGCAAAAAAAAAACTTATTCTGAAAAAAGAAAATGTAAATAATTTAAAAGTATTTGTACGCTATGTCACTATTTCCTGTATTTCCTCTGCGTATGCAAATAAAGTCAAAGTATCACAGTATTACAGTACTGTATCCACTATTGATAATGACAAACATTAAACACAAATCAAAAGTAAAATGTCCAGGAATTGTTTTGTTTTCTATATCATTCTACAGCAAAGATGATTTTGTTAATTTGAGGTAAGCCAATGGTTACCTAAAAAAATTAAGAATTTAAGAATTAAAAAAATATATATATTTAAAAAAAAAAAAAAAAAAAACACGCACACACACACACACACAAAAGTTAATTTCAACTTTTTATTTCACAATTCTGACTTTTTTGCCCGAAAAAAAAAAAAAAAGTGAAGGTAAAAAGTCACATTTACACATTTAATTTTTTTATCATGTGGCAGAAACAACCTTCCACAGAAAGACCCTGCCGATATTACTGGTAATGTAAAAAAAAAAAATAGAAAAATAGAAAAAGCAAAGAGGATAATATAAACAGGCATCATTATCTTTATGCAAAATATGATTTCCTGTATTTTCTGTTGATCTGAGTGTGAATTATGATCTGGACGTGTTGTTTGTGAGATTGATTCTGATGATAGAGCAGATCTCCAGAGGTGCAGACGCGTGAGGAAAGACTGACCTCGAATTATCCAGCACGGTTTACACAGCTCCAGAAAAACCAGTCCGGATCCATCACAGCACCGAACGAATGGCGCCAGTCACGTAAAAACAGTCCATAGAGAGAGTCACGCAGTAGCGTCACCAAACCTGCTTCAGTTCATCACCGCTACGCTTCGGAGTCTGAACACCGGCGTGTGAAACAGTTCCTTAGTTTGACAGAGACATGGTCCGAGAGACACACACACGGGGGAATGTGGGAAGTGTGTGTGTGTGTGTCTCTGTGTGTGTGTGTGTCTCTGTGTGTGTGTGTGTGTGTGTGTGTGTGTGTGTGTGTGTGTCTCACGTCAACACTAGCCATGACAAAATTACTGAAAATAACCATAACAACATCTAAGTACATGCAGGATTATTATAGTTAACAAACCAAAACCATTAAAAAGTTTTTTACCTGATATAAGATAAATGTGAACTGAAAAAATACCAAAAGCTAGTTGCCAGAGCAGTATTTCTCATTTTCTGTCAGTTTAACTTGATGTACTACAAAAAAAAAAAAATTCAATAAAAACTATATTGACACTTTGAAAAGCAAGAACTTAAAAAAAAAAAAAATATATATATATATATATATAAAAAAGTATCTCAAGTAAAAAGACGAAAACACAACAAAATTACTAAAACATTAATTAAAATTGAAATGAAAACAGCAAATACAAAAATGAAAGTAATTCGGTGATCACGTGACCCAGCGATAGCAATGGTGGTGTAGTTCGATTGCTCCCTGACTCGGTATCCTTAATCTGTTTTTATTCCTCAGTAAAACTATCAACATCTGGTTAGTTTTTGACTGTTTTTCTAACGGAGCTACGAATGAAGATGCCAAAACCTCAATTGACACTGGCTTCGCCGGAGAAAAAGCGATATGTTCCTGAGGGGGAACTTCGCGCCATTGTTGCCGACGAGTTAAAGATGCACCTTAGCTTCGTCAGGGACCCGTTTAAGGAAGAGTTCGACCGATTGCGGATAGACTTGGAGTTCTGGGGTGTATTCCAGAAACGAGGTTCAACAAACTCCGAGTTAAAACTTGAACTCTGAGCTGAATAGAGTTAGTTCAGTCGACTCGGAGTAGGGTTAGTTTAGCGCGTGCACCACGACTATGAGAAGCCATGATCAATGGAGCTCCGAAGTTACGATTCACCATGGCAACAGCTATTTTTGCAGCGTGAATGAATGAATGAGGCATTTAAACATTGCTTACGCTTGAAAAAGGGGGAGGAGACCGAAAGAAACTCTGGGTTTACCGAAGAAAACCTGCTCCCGACCAGGGGTGCGTTTCCCAAAAGCATCGTTAGTTAACTATGGTAGTTAGTTCCATTGAAATCTACTGGTAACGACGGAACTTGCGACCATAGTTGCTTTTGGGAAACGCACCCCAGGTTAGGTTCACAGAGTAAGTTACTATGGTAACTGACCGAGAGGTTTAGTTTTGTCTTTTACTGGAACCGAAAACCCTGAGTTTCCCTTTTCTGGGGTTAACAAACTCTGAGTTTCCAACAAAACCCGCTTTCTGGAATACACCCCTGGAATATATATATATATCTTTAATATCTGCATATGCACCCACTGAGGGTGATTCCTCATTTTTTCAAGAAGTATAACATTTAGTTGTGAGTAGACTTGTGCCGGTATTCGGTAATGCGATATGTCACGGTAATGAATATGCACGATATTGTTATCGTGGGCACTTCTAAATACCGTGATTAATTATATATTACAAATTATTCAGAATTTTGAATGCATGTTGTGAGTTTAGAGGACTGTCTTGTGGTGTTAGGGGGCGGTTTTAATGCGGTGTTGGATCCCCAGTTAGATAGACCTCATGCCTCTAAGTCTGATTCAGTGATCTCTGGATGTTTTAATTCATTTTTGCGACATTCCGATATATGCGATGTCTGGCGTTTACAAAATGACGGTGCTAGGCATTATACATTCTTTTCAGCTCGTCATAAGAGTTATTCAAGGATTGATTATCTACTTACGTCCCGTTCACTTATTCCCTATATTAGTAAAGTTAATATTCTACCAATTATTTTATCTGATCATTCTCCAAAGAGACCAAAGCCAAAATAGTAAATGTTCTTAAATCAGAATTCAAATCCATATATTTACATAGAGCTGAATTCATCATACATCGTACTAGTCCCCGTCATCCTTGCTTCTTAATTCATCATTACAGCCTTTGGCCCAAGCGATTAGACAATGTCCCGCAATAGTTCCAACAAGTTGTATGAATACGTCTTCAACTTCATTTGGACAACTTTAAAGATGATTTTCTCAATATTTAGATTTTTTTGCTCCCTCAGATTCCAGATTTTCAAATAGTTGTATCTCAGCCAAATATTGTCCTATCCTAACAAACCATACATCAATGGAAAGATTATTTATTCAGCTTTCAGATGATTTCGAAAAATTGACCCTTATGACTGGTTTATGCATATGTTCTGGGACTGTTCCCGAATTGTGTTGCTCTGGTCCTTGGCACAGGACTTATTGTGGGATCTTCTGAAGACTCGGATCCAAACGGACCCACTGCTTTTTCTTTTGCTGGATGATTCGTCGCTGCCATTGTCTGTCAATCAAAAAAGGATTCTGTCTGCTGCCAAAAAGGTTATTTTAAAATTGTAGTTGGATCCATCTACCCCAGTTATATTGACGTGGATGGACATTGCCCTTTTGGAGTGTACCACAGCCAAAATACACCAGAAAGACAATACAATTTTGGTTGGACCTTATTGACACTTTATCAAACCTCCTGAAATCCTGAGAAGTACTTGTTATCCCGCTAATATTGTATATATGTTTTTTTTGTGTGTGTTTTGTTTTCTTTTTTATGTGTATGGGCAGATCTCAGGCTCTGCTGTAAAAAGTTCTAAATCAAAAATGTTTAATAAATACAGAACAAAAAAAATTATAAAACTAATTCAAAGTATTAAAAAACTATAATACTCCATCAATGATACTGCAATGACACAATTAAAATACCTTTTATTACAAAGAGGTTTAGATATTTTAACTGGAATTCAAGATTGTTTTTAGACAACACGTCTTGAGTCAAGTTTATTTTTTCTTTCACCAGAGCAACACGACATCTGACTAAATTTAAGGAGGTTTTCACTCTCTTGTTGTTGTGTGCAACCAGTGAGAAAAACAAAAAAAGCATGTTGCTATTGACTGATTCTGTGTAACTTCTTATCACACTCTCTTCGGAATGCAAACTCAGATTCAGCATGACTTCTAATGAAATGTGACTGAACTGGTGGTTCAGTGCTGACCTGATTTGACCTGAGCGCCGCGTCTCTTGTGTGCCGTGGACTGATGAGGGCCGCTGCTCTTCTTCGGCCGCGGCGCTCGATTCCTCGGCCCTTCCTTCTTCCCAGCGACGGCTCTGCGTTTACTCTTACTGGCCTCTGCATCAGAGTCCTCAGAGAAAGAGTCGCCAGACTTCCCCGACATCACTGACACAAACACAAGAAACACTTTAACACAGCTTTGAGCTTAGATACAATACCCTTGTCCACATCTGAGCCTTTCTGAGCCGCTCTCATGCTCATGAGGAATCATTGTAAATTCGATATTTGCATTTAAATGCAACAACAAAAAGCAAAATGGTCAATCTTTTTTAGTAAAGTGAATTGTTAACATCTAAACCCCAATTCATGTTACGATGCAGAAGAACTTGACAGTAATGGAGGCTGGAGAAAATCACAGCCCTTAATATCACGTTCTTATCAACAGTCTTGATTCGTTTAGGACACGGCCTGCTGCAGATATTCACATCTGCACATTGATTAGGCTCATGGATACGAAACAAAACATTGCATGTAACATAATATAAACAAGAGGGCAGGAAAACCTTTAGCAAACCACTTTTCTACCATTGCAAAGTATGCACATATTAGCATAAATTTACTTCTAGATATTGTAAAACAAATGTAATGTAATGTAATGCATTTGTTTTTGTTAATTAAGAGCAAAAAGCTGGTGTTATTAATTTATTGTTTCCTTGTTTTCTGTGTGAATATCTGTTAAACTGTAATGTATTTCTGTGATGCGCAGCTGTATTTTCAGCATCATTACTCCAGTCTTCAGTGTCACATGATCTTCAGAAATTTGCTGCTCAAGAAAACAAATTTTTGTGAAAACCTACCATTCAAAAGTGTTTTTTATATTAAAAAATATACTTTTATTCATCAAGGACACATTAAATTGATCAAAAGTGACAGTAAAGACATTTATAATGCTTCAAAAGAAAACGCAGTTCTTTTGAACTTTCCATTCATCAGTGAATCCTGAAAAATTTAGAATAAGTGAGATTTAAAAAAAAAATAATATTATTAATAATTATTTTTTATCAAAGGCACAATATGTAAGATTTTTTTATTAAAATATCCAAAAACCTCTAGAACAGTGTTATATATTTTGCTGACGTGTGTACTTACATTATCCCAAATGTTTCGAAGAATGTTTAAATCCAGAGAACAACACACCCTCTACCTCAGCACAGCAGCATCATTTGGAAAAACCCAAGCATTGCTTAAAGGGTTAGTTCACCCAAAAATTAAAATTAGCCCATGTTTTACTCACCCTCAAGGCATCCTAGGTGTATATGACTTTCTCCTTTCAGACGAATCCAATCGGAGTTATATTAAAAATCATCCATGAAAACAGCTGTTTTACATTCTAATAATATTTCACAGTTTTCCTGTATTTCTGATCAGATGAATGCAGTCTCGGTGAGCAGGAGTGTATGTGATTGGTTTTGCAGTACCGTCCAGCTCGAGGCAGATGTGCTGCAGGCTCATTCCTCTGAACAGCACTCCCTCTCTCTCTCCGTAGAGAACCACTCTCCCCACGCGGTTCATCAGCGCCGGGTCCTGGCCAATCCGAGCGCAGCTCTGGGTCACGTGATACTCCCTCTGCAGGAAGTCCTCCAGGCGTTTGGCGGCGCGCTCTCCCTCCTCCAGCAGCAGCAGCTGGGTCAGGATGGCCACCTGTCGCCGCGCGCGGTGGGTGGTGAGCGTCGCGGGGTTCTTAGCGCCGCTAGAGCGCGCCAGGCTCCGCAGCAGGTCGGTCCCGCGCAGCGGCGTGGCCGGGGAGTGATATGGCCGGGAGAACACATAGGGGCTCTGGGGATCCACGCCCACATCTGCAGACGTCTCCAGGAGCAGATCCAGACACGCCTCCGAGTGCGGAGGAAGGATGAGCGGCTGGAGGCGGCCGCGTTTGCCCAGCACGCTAACACGCGGGAGCTGGCCGAGGACGGCGCGCTCGAACGGGGAGAGCGAGGAGTCGAGCGAGGGAGAGGAGGGAGCGGCGCGGCTGCGGTAGTCCTGCAGCGTGAGCTTGGCCACCTCACACTCGCGGTGCCGGTTGTAGAGGATCAGCAGGGCCAGGCTGGAGTGGCAGAGCAGACGCCAGGCCTCGGCGGATGGAGGAGCGCGCGACAGAGACAGGAACGAGGAGTGCTGCTGCCGCCGGAGATACAGCACCAGTGTGGAGAGCGACGACAGCAGAGGAGGCATGTGAGAGCGCCCAGGGCTGCAGGAACACAACACACCCTCTACCTCAGCACAGCAGCATCATTTGGAAAAACCCAAGCATTGCTTAAAGGGTTAGTTCACCCAAAAATTAAAATTAGCCCATGTTTTACTCACCCTCAAGGCATCCTAGGTGTATATGACTTTCTCCTTTCAGACGAATCCAATCGGAGTTATATTAAAAATCATCCATGCTCTTCCAAGTGTTAGAATGGGAGTAGACGGGTGTTTTTATTCAACAGTCCAAAAGTAGTCAAATAAAGCGCGCACATCCATAATAAAGTGTGCCTCCGGGGGGTGAATAAAGGCCTCCTGTAGGGAATCGATGTGTTTTTGTAAGAAAAATACCCATATTTAAATTTTGGAAATACTTTTAGCTCACTTCTGCTGACTGTCGTAGGCGGAAGCCGCTCCGGGCGGATGATGTAGGACGTACGCGTTGCACACGCAGAGTAAGAGAAAAGTATGTATAAAATACATACAAATTTTCTTACAAAAATGCATCGATTCGCTACAGGAGGCCTTTATTCACCCCCGGAGCCATGTTTTATTATGGATGGATGCGCTTTATTTGACTACTTTTGGACTGTTGAACAAAAACACCCGTCTACTCCCATTCTAATGCTTGTAAGAACCAGGATCATTTTTAATATAACTCTGATTGGATTCGTCTGAAAGAAGAAAGTCATATACACCTAGGATGCCTTGAGGGTGAGTAAAACATGGGCTAATTTTCATTTTTGGGTGAACTAACCCTTTAACCCTAAAAAGGACAAAACCATAAAGAGACATCAGAAAATTTATTTATTGCTATTTTCTATCCTATGGGAACTCAGATAATACAATTTAATGTTTGTTTGTTTTTTAAACTTGACTCTTATTTTTGATTTTTGATGTTTGTATCCCCCAGGATACGTCGCCCCTTTGGGGGTATAAATTCACTGAAAACAGAACACTTGTTTATCAATGCTTGTTACAAAATAATACAGACCTAAGGTCAGTCTCTTTTTAAAGAAGACACATAGCAGATTATTGTTCACAGTAAAGATAATGTAGTATACTATTTTTTATTTTATATAAAATAAATGTTGCACTCTAAAATCTAAAAATATGTCTAACCAAGTTATGTTCCAAATTTGAAGTTGATATCACAAAAATTGTGGCTCCTGTGAGATTTTGTTTGGGCACTATACCAAAACTAACCACTGAGTTACACCCAAACTCTATTGAATTCTTTGTTTTGTTTTTGATGTGAGAGCGCCGAGAGCTGCAGGAGCACAACCACACCCTTTACCACAGTACAACAGCATCATTTAGAAAACCCAGATCTGCACAACATTAGCTATTCACCCTTGCAACCATCCAGGATATCCAGACGTATCCATATAGACAGCAGAGACACTCCACTGACTGACCACTGAACTCTTATGGACATTATGTCATGTGTTGCAATCAGTGTTGGGGGACGTTACTTTTAAAAGTATACAATATTGCGTTATTCCATTAAAAAAGTAACTAACTGCATTACTTGCATTATGTCACATTTGTGTTACTTCCCAGTTTTAATCTGCGTTACTTGTAATGCGTTACCCCCAACACTGGTTGCAACTACATTTAATTATTATGGTGCCACTTTAGATAAGCGAATATTATTGACTATTAACTAGTTGGTTAGCCTTGCTACCAATAAGCAGTAATTAGAAGTTTATCAAGAGAAAACTCATAGTTAATAGTGAATATGTCTGCTAAATGACTAAATGTAAATGAATATGTGTTCCCTAATTTAAAGTGTTACCTTTATTATCTACTACATTAAATACTATAGTAGTTTTGTTATGTAATTGACAATTTTCTGATAAAATTGTGACTGCAATAAAAGGTTTGCTGAGTTTGTTTGTAGTGTTGCACAATTTGCCCCCAAAAATGTGTGATTATACATCAATATGATTCTGAAATAATATTAATAGTAATTATTATCATTGCTATTTCTATTATGATGATGATTATTACTAAATTAACATATTAAACAAAATAAATATATTACGAAACATTTCACTATAAAATATAAAAACTGAGTACTTAAAAAATAGATTTTATTATAACTTTGTATCATTTTAATGTTAATTATCTTTTATCTTTTTATTATTATTTAATTATTATGAATCTTTTTTTTTTTCCGACAACAGCAATTCTCAGTAGAAGTTCCAGAAGATGGTTAATGGTTGGATAAACTGCCTGTTATAAGTGACTTATAATGAAAATGATTTCATCAAAAATATCTTAATTTGTGGTCAGTAATTAATGACAGAATTTTCATTTTTGGGTGAACTGTCCCTTTAAACTATTTCAATTAATCGTGCAGCCCTATTTCACATAGCCTAGTTTTTCCCCCCCAATCAGAAGCAACCAGACCACCTGACTTCTGAACTAACAAACACAAGCTCCCCATGAAACCTGAACGGAGACAAACTGACCTGGCCATCTCTCCGTTCTTCTGCTCTGCACTTGCGTCTCCCCTCGTGTCTAACTCCTGCTCCTCCTGTTTCCCAGGCGCCTCCTCTTTCACTCGCTCTGCCTCCTCCTGCTTCTTCAGCGGCAGTTCCTTCTGCTTCTTCGGCGGCCGTCCCCTGCGGGCGGGAGGCTTGGGCGAGGCGCCGGGGCTCTTCTTAGTGCCCTTCCCAGGCGTCACCATCATCGCCGAGCTCTTCTTCGAGGAGCTGGAGGCGGGGGGAGGAGACAGCGAGAGCGAGAAAGAGACGCCTCCTGATTTGGGAGGCGAGGACAAAGCGTCTCGCTCGCGGGAGAACAGGGAGGTTGTACCCAGGGCGGCCGAGGGCTGAGCGGGAGAGGAGAAGGGGAGCGAGGAGGCGTCTTGATTGGGGAGCTGCGACAGCTCCATGGCGGCTCGGACCTCGGGCTGCTGCTCATGGTGTTTCTCCAGGTGCCTAGCGAGCGAGCGGAAGTGACGGCCGCAGTAGGGACAGTGCTGTCTGCGGGAGAGCTCGCCGCCCGCGCCGATGTTTATGTTTATGTTATTGTTTATGTTGGTGGTGGGTGGGGCTAGAGGCTGCTGGAAGGGCGTCGGCGAGGAGGGGGCGGGGCATGTGAAGGACAGGGGACGGGACTGGGCTTTCTTCTTGACGGTCGCCGAGGTTTTGCGTTTCTTGCGGCATCTCATCATTCGGTCCCGCAGGTCCTCTTCTTCATCGTCGTCGTCCTCGTCCTCGTCCTCCTCCTCCTCCTCTTCGTCCTCCTCTCGGTCGGAGTCGCTGGCCTCGGAGTGAGACAGCGGAGAGGAGGAGGGAGACAGGGACCATGACGGAGTGAGGTAGTCAGAGACGCTGAGAGACATTGGGAGTGAACCTGGCTCCTCCTCCTGCAGAGACACAAGCCAGCTGTGAATAGCTACAGATGAGAAAATGTTCCTACGCAAGAGAAATATCTAATTAGGGCTTGTTCACGCCAAGACGAACTCTCAGTGTGAAGATGATTTTATTGTTGTTTGACAAACATCGCAGCAGATTTTTTTAGTCTCATGGTACAGTATTTTAGTTTGTGGAATTAATATTTTGAATTAGATTTTTTCTATTTTTGATTTTAGTTAAAGTTTTAGGAATTTTGTTGTGGATTTTTTTTTTTTTATTAAGCTTTTGTTTATTTAGTTGTAGTTATTTTAGGACTTTCAAAATAAATAAATTAAACTTATTTCAGGTTTTCAGCTTCTTTTCTTTTTTTCAGCTAAAGTTTATTTTATTTCAGGTAATATTTTTTATGGTTTTAGTTAATAATAACTCCACATCATAGCAAATAAAAAGAAATGTTTCACTTATGACAAGCAGGTGTTTATTTTCTGTTGTTCATATTGTTCATTTATTTTGAGTAGGTTTAGTTTCACTTAACAAATATGTCTTTTTTTGACTATAATATTTGAGTTTTAGTTTTAACTACAATGTTTGTTTTAGTTTACAATAATAACCCTGCTTTTATGTTAATGAATGTTACTAAATAAAAATATAAAGCAAAGATATCACTACACTTAATATTTCACTGTATTCAAGAAAAAATATAATTTATTTTTAGTTTTGCTGACAACAGCATTTCTTATTACAAGTTTGAGAAGATGGTTGATGGCTGGAGAAATATGTTGACGTACAGTAGAATTTAAGGACACCATATCTAATTTGTGATATTCTTGGTACTTTTCTTGTTTGATTTATTGTAGCATATTTTACCATTTACTTTCCTATTTTCAGATAATCAAACAGACCAAATACCCAGAAGTGAGTAACTCCTTTTGGTCACTTTCTTTGCTATTTTTCACATACACTGCAATTGTGTTTAAATGCATGTGATGCACATCAGATTGCAGTGTTCATGCCACCTTTAGAGTAAATCATATGTGACTCTGTACCACAAAACCTGTCATAAGGGTCTTTTTTTCTAAATTGAGATTTATAGATGAGCTGAGATGAATAAATAATCTTTCCATTGATGTATGGTTTGTTAGGATCGGACAATATTTGGTCGAGATACAACTATTTGAAAATCTGGAATCTGAGGGTGCAAAAAAATCTAAATATTGAGAAAATCATCTTTAAAGTTGTTCAAATGAAGTTCTTAGCAATGCATATTACTAATCAAAAATTAAGTTTTGATATATTTACGGTAGGAAATTTTCAAAATATCTTCATGGAACATGATCTTTACTTAATATCCTAATGATTTTTGGCATAAAAGAAAAATGGATAATTTTGACCCATACAATGTATTGCTGGCTATTGCTACAAATATACCCCAGCGACTTAACACTGCTTTTGTGCTCCAGGGATACATAAATCATATAAATCATATTTACTCAGGTTGTGCAAGTAAAGGCAGCCAGTGTCAATGCAGCATGATTCACAGTGTGTGTGTGAGTGTGTGTGCGTGTGTGTGCGTGTGTGTGTGTGTCTGTGTGAGTGTGTGTGTGTGTGTGTGAGTGTGTGTGTGTGTGTGTGCTGCATGAATCACCTTCTTGATGTTGCTCTCTGGGTTGAATCCACATTCAAACCCGTGTGGGGACACGGAAGTATGAAAGCCCTGCGATTTAACAGGATATTTTAGCTTCGCGATCATGCAGATGCACAGAGCATATAGCATGTTTCAGTGGCGTTCTGATCGCTTACCATGGCATTTTCTCCCCAGTCGGTCAGGCTGTAGTCCACTGTGATCTCCTCGCCTTTGGCAATGTCTCGAATGGCTATGACGACGAGCCGGACCTGACTCCCACAATGCACCTCTCTAATCCTGCAGTTGGGCGGGGGGTGGAAGAGCACAGGGCCGCGTCTTGATGTTGCTCTCTGGGTTGAATCCACATTCAAACCCGTGTGGGGACACGGAAGTATGAAAGCCCTGCGATTTAACAGGATATTTTAGCTTCGCGATCATGCAGATGCACAGAGCATATAGCATGTTTCAGTGGCGTTCTGATCGCTTACCATGGCATTTTCTCCCCAGTCGGTCAGGCTGTAGTCCACTGTGATCTCCTCGCCTTTGGCAATGTCTCGAATGGCTATGACGACGAGCCGGACCTGACTCCCACAATGCACCTCTCTAATCCTACAGTTGGGCGGGGGGTGGAAGAGCACAGGGCCGCGGACGCCGCTAGCGCCCTCTTCAGCCAGCTCTGGCACACTGCTGGCCACAAACACACAGTACATTCAGAGTCAAAATTGCGAAATATAAACTCAGAATTACGAAAAAAGTTAGAATTGCATGACAAACTAACAATTACAATAAAAAGTCAGAATTGCTAGATGTAGTCAGAATTATGAAAAAAGTCAGAATTGTGTGACAAACTAACAATTACAAGAAAAAAAGTCAGAATTGCTAGATGTAGTCAGAATTATGAAAAAAGTCAGAATTGTGTGACAAACTAACAATTACAAGAAAAAAAGTCAGAATTGTGTGACAAACTAACAATTACAAGAAAAAAAGTCAGAATTG
>NW_015630970.1:61610-70462 GCF_001515625.1 Sinocyclocheilus rhinocerous
TGTGTGAGTGTGTGTGTGTGTGTGTGAGTGTGTGTGTGTGTGTGTGCTGCATGAATCACCTTCTTGATGTTGCTCTCTGGGTTGAATCCACATTCAAACCCGTGTGGGGACACGGAAGTATGAAAGCCCTGCGATTTAACAGGATATTTTAGCTTCGCGATCATGCAGATGCACAGAGCATATAGCATGTTTCAGTGGCGTTCTGATCGCTTACCATGGCATTTTCTCCCCAGTCGGTCAGGCTGTAGTCCACTGTGATCTCCTCGCCTTTGGCAATGTCTCGAATGGCTATGACGACGAGCCGGACCTGACTCCCACAATGCACCTCTCTAATCCTACAGTTGGGCGGGGGGTGGAAGAGCACAGGGCCGCGGACGCCGCTAGCGCCCTCTTCAGCCAGCTCTGGCACACTGCTGGCCACAAACACACAGTACATTCAGAGTCAAAATTGCGAAATATAAACTCAGAATTACGAAAAAAGTTAGAATTGCATGACAAACTAACAATTACAATAAAAAGTCAGAATTGCTAGATGTAGTCAGAATTATGAAAAAAGTCAGAATTGTGTGACAAACTAACAATTACAAGAAAAAAAGTCAGAATTGCTAGATGTAGTCAGAATTATGAAAAAAGTCAGAATTGCTAGATGTAGTCAGAATTATGAAAAAAGTCAGAATTGCTAGATGTAGCAATTACAAGAAAAAAAGTCAGAATTGCTAGATGTAGTCAGAATTATGAAAAAAGTCAGAATTGTGTGACAAACTAACAATTGTGAGTGGCGAGATAAACTCAGAATTACAAAAAAAACATTAGACTTGCATGGCATAAACTAGCAATTACAATAAAAAAGTCAGAATTGCTAGATTTTTAAATTTGCAATTCTGAGGGGGAAATAAAATCTGAATTGAGACAAGTTTGCAATGACTCTTCTTATATTTTTATTCTGTGGTGGAAATAAGCTTCCAGATTAAGAACGCAAACGTTTCTGGTGTTCAGAATGATGTGCGCTGATGAATGGAGCGTTAACGAAGCAAGCCGTGCCCCTGGCGTGACTGTGTGAATGTACCAGAGCTGTGCCGGGTCGGTGAGGTAGTATGGGCTTCCCGGCGGAGGAAGACCATCTCCAGCTCCCTCTGCGTACTGCTCATCCCCTACACAAACACAAACACACCAACCCTCAGCAGCCCACATATGACACAATGGCCACAATTATCTAGTTTTTTTTAAACTGAACAGTTTACTGAACCTGTAGACAAAATAAATCTGTATTGTTTTGTTTTGTATCATATTTGATCCATCAGGCTTTCATGGCTCATAGAGTCTAATAAAGTGAGAATATGGAGAAAAACAGCTCAGTTTTATTCAGAGGCCAAAAATATGAATTTGCTACAGATGCTGATATTTATATGATGAAATTCTGCTGCTTGTGATGTAAATCAATGAGATCTTTCTAACAGTACAGCAGATACTGACATAAAATGATCTAAATATCAGTGGTCGGTGGTCGCTCTATATCTCCAGTAATAAGATGAGATGTAAATGCTCCAAACATATAATGCAGTGATTGAGAGCTGAAGAAATAAAGGCTCCTCAGAAGATGTGAGATGTTCTGGAGGCTTGTGAAGATCATTCCTCCGCTGAGGAACAGTGAAAGTAAAGCTTCTGGAAACAAACGCTCCTCAAAAGATCCTGAGGATCAGATTTGAGACTCTAAAACATGATTGATGGAGAATCAACTAAAGCTGAGCTGCTTCAGTCCAGTAAGAGTTCATCTGGAGATATTACTGCAGTTATTCTGACCTTTACTTGATAAAAAACAGTCAAGATTTGACAGCAGAAACACTCGTGAAGCGTTTCTACAATTACACTAAAAGAGCTTTGACTGGATAAAACACTCGAAACTCTCGATCAGAGACAGAAGACATGCAGGAGATCCAGTGTGAAACAGCAGAGTTTGATCATGTTGATCATTTAGAGGCCTTGTGTATCAAATATGATACAGTAGACTTTACAGTGTTAAAAAAATTCCTCAAGAAACTGAAAATCAAAACTTCAATAATTCCTAAATATGTTAAATAACAGAAACATCCCATTTTATTAACTTTACTGCTGCCCTTCAATGATCCAGTTCAGCCATACGAATAAGCAAAAATGACTTTACATAAACATAACATTTGTAGTGTTGAACTTTCTTCTCCTGCGTCCTGTGCTTAATGCAATCCAGAGAAAAAGTAACACGAAATTAATGCATTACCTTGCATAAAAAGTAACTAAGTAAAGCAATTAGTTACTTTTTAGGGAGTAATGCGATATTGTAATGCATTACTGTTAAAAGTAATGCAATTGTTCACACGTGTTCACTCTCACATCGCCTCCTGCTGGACATCAAGCTACGTTTCTTCTTCCCGTTTCACAAATTGTTCGTTTTTATATTAATACTTATTATGCATACGCATCTTCTTTGTGACGTGTTAAATTAAACCTTTAAGAAAAAATAAATAAAAAGAAGACTTTAAACCACAATTTCCCTTTTACGCAAATTATTTCAACGTGCTTTTAATTTAAAGACTTTTAATTTGTAACAGCCCCTCAATAAGGAACTTCCGCCGCGCGTGTCGCTCAGTTGATGACGCTTCTTCGGTAGCTTCCTGTGCGTTTTCTCTGGCCGTTCTGCTGTTCACACACGTCTGATCATGTTGGGCAAAATAATCGGACAGAAATACGTGTCTATCGCGAAATCATGGTAAGAACATGGTAAAGCTCCGTACAGCAGGAGGACTCTGCTCTTTTATTAATATGATGTGTTGGTTTTTATTAATAGCGTTGTCCTTGTGGCGACCTGACTAGCATGCTAACGAGCTCAGGTCACGAGAAAACACACTAAACTTTACTGTCGTGCTCTTTCCACTCTTTCTTTTGCTTTGTAGAGTATATATTATTTATCTGATAGTGTAGTGTGTGTTTATGTGGAGCTATTTGTGTTTTCTTATCTATGTTTATTGGCGTGATTGTTGTTCGCAGTAGTCATCAATACAAACGATAAAAAGGCAAAATGCATCTTACACTGTTCAATAAGATAAAAAAAAAAATCAGGAATATCTTTAGGATTGTTTTACAGCCTGTCTGACCTTCAGTTTTATTTCCTTTGTCTTGAAATCCCTTCATGTTCTGGTTTATAGCATTGTTTATAGTAACATTAATAATAGAACCTTAACCTCTAACTGCATTAATTGCTGTTTGATTCTGTTTTGATAATCTTGTTTTTTTCTTAATGGTTTTAAAATAAACGTGTGTCTTTAACCCTGTAAAGTCAGAGACTCAAACTGAGCAAACTATATAATTTGGTGCAGATGCTGATATTTATATGATGATATTCTGATGCTTGTGATTTTAAATCAATGATATGTTTATTACAGTAGAGCAGATACTGACATAAAATGATCTAAATCTCAGTCGTGGCTCTATATCTCCAGTAATAAGATGAGATTGAAATGATCCAAACATATAATGCAGTGATTGAGAGCTGAAGAAATAAAGGCTCCTCAGAAGATGTGAGATGTTCTGGAGGCTTGTGAAGATCATTCCTCCGCTGAGGAACAGTGAAAGTAAAGCTTCTGGAAACAAACGCTCCTCAAAAGATCCTGAGGATCAGATTTGAGACTCTAAAACATGATTGATGGAGAATCAAGTAAAGCTGAGCTGCTTCAGTCCAGTAAGTGTTCATCTGGAGATATTACTGCAGTTATTCTGACGCTTACTTGATCAAAACCAGTCAAGATCTGACACGAGAAGTGTTTCTACAATTACACTGAAAGAGCTTTTACTGGATAAAACACTCTAAACTCTCAGGATGGATGCAGTAGATGAGTGTTTCAGTACCTGGGCTGTAACTGTGTTCAGACAGACTCTCCTCCTCGTCCTCCGTCACATACACCGCTCTTTCACACACCTTCACCGGCGTCCCCTTCCTCTTCCTGCCACACACTCGCCTGTGCAGAACACACACACCCCGTCAGACCATCACACGCACACACTCGCCTGTGCAGAACACACACACCCCGTCAGACCATCTCACACACACACACACACACACACTCGCCTGTGCAGAACACACACACCCCGTCAGACCATCTCACACACACACACACACACACACTCGCCTGTGCAGAACACACACACCCCGTCAGACCATCTCACACACACACACACACACACACTCGCCTGTGCAGAACACACACACCCCGTCAGACCATCTCACACACACACACACACACACACTCGCCTGTGCAGAACACACACACCCCGTCAGACCATCTCACACACACACACACACACACACTCGCCTGTGCAGAACACACACACCCCGTCAGACCATCTCACACACACACACACACACACACTCGCCTGTGCAGAACACACACACCCCGTCAGACCATCTCACACACACACACACACACACACTCGCCTGTGCAGAACACACACACCCCGTCAGACCATCTCACACACACACACACACACACACTCGCCTGTGCAGAACACACACACCCCGTCAGACCATCTCACACACACACACACACACACACTCGCCTGTGCAGAACACACACACCCCGTCAGACCATCTCACACACACACACACACACACACTCGCCTGTGCAGAACACACACACCCCGTCAGACCATCTCACACACACACACACACACACACTCGCCTGTGCAGAACACACACACCCCGTCAGACCATCTCACACACACACACACACACACACTCGCCTGTGCAGAACACACACACCCCGTCAGACCATCTCACACACACACACACACACACACTCGCCTGTGCAGAACACACACACCCCGTCAGACCATCTCACACACACACACACACACACACTCGCCTGTGCAGAACACACACACCCCGTCAGACCATCTCACACACACACACACACACACACTCGCCTGTGCAGAACACACACACCCCGTCAGACCATCTCACACACACACACACACACACACTCGCCTGTGCAGAACACACACACCCCGTCAGACCATCTCACACACACACACACACACACACTCGCCTGTGCAGAACACACACACCCCGTCAGACCATCTCACACACACACACACACACACACTCGCCTGTGCAGAACACACACACCCCGTCAGACCATCTCACACACACACACACACACACACTCGCCTGTGCAGAACACACACACCCCGTCAGACCATCTCACACACACACACACACACACACTCGCCTGTGCAGAACACACACACCCCGTCAGACCATCTCACACACACACACACACACACACTCGCCTGTGCAGAACACACACACCCCGTCAGACCATCTCACACACACACACACACACACACTCGCCTGTGCAGAACACACACACCCCGTCAGACCATCTCACACACACACACACACACACACTCGCCTGTGCAGAACACACACACCCCGTCAGACCATCTCACACACACACACACACACACACTCGCCTGTGCAGAACACACACACCCCGTCAGACCATCTCACACACACACACACACACACACTCGCCTGTGCAGAACACACACACCCCGTCAGACCATCTCACACACACACACACACACACACTCGCCTGTGCAGAACACACACACCCCGTCAGACCATCTCACACACACACACACACACACACCCCGTCAGACCATCACACACACACACACACACACACACCCCGTCAGACCATCACACACACACACACACTGAACAAGTTTCGTACAAACAGAAACCACACAGGACCACTTCATGACACAACGCAGAAACAATGTAATAAAACTGCACTGCTGTAAAAACTAAATGTGAGTCTGATATGATAATGCAGAATGAGAATGATTCAGTGTTCTGACTGACTGATTCAGAATAGTGACTCTGTCGATTCAGGAATCAGTTTGACTTAAAAAAAAAAATGTATAATAGTAAGAAATAAATGATTATAATAACATCTAAGAAAACAACTCCGCCAACAGGAAACGCTCTCAAAAGGTTCTCTCAAAGTTACGAACAAACGTTCGTTCCAGTAACGTTAATATAATATTCATTCAGAGTTGTCTGGTCTTTAATAACGCTATTTATTCATCGCTCACGGAACGTTTTTAGTTGCAAACCATTTAATAAACGCTACGCTATTATCTGTTCAGAGAACATTCAAAAGCAACGTTCCCATAACGCTTGCAAAATCATAAGCTGGAGCACCTAACAAACAAGAAGAAACGTTTTAAAACATAAGAGGACTTGAACATTCAGAAATAGCATGTTCATAACTTATGGGAACGTAAGAAAAACGTTCTTAGAACATATTGGTTAGCTGGGAATAATATGATGACAACAATAATAGACACAAACTTTATTATTACTATATTAAAAATGTGTTTTACGTGTTCAATTGCTTCGTAATCTAAGAATTGCATATATAATGACAACAATAATACTAACTGAAACTATTATTATTGTATTTGAAATGCATTTTATGTTTTACCTGTTTGGCTATTTCGTTATTGTATCAAATACAGCAATAAACCAAGTAAACCGGGTTTCGCATATCGATTATCGAACATAACCGCATAAAAATACCGCGCGGATCCGGTTGCCATGGTGAACTGCTGTAACGGTCGCTCCGCAGCAGTGTCTATGCACGCGCACTCGCGCAGTGTTTTGCTAATCGTTCGAGTCTCCGCCGCTCGCGACATTAACGCGCCCCGGTAAAGCGGAACGGCAAAATAACGCAGTGCAGACACGCGCGAGCTCGGAGTAACGGCCGCGGGGGGTGTTTCCTCTCGTCGCGGCGTGTGCGCGAGCATAACAGAACCGGACCGGCTAACCGCTAGCACGCGCGCTAATCCGAGCGTTCCCCGCGAAACCAACGCCACGACTCGGTTCTCCGGAGAGAGCGACTGACCCGCGCGGCGGCGGCGGCGGCTTTCCTCCATCCCCGTCGCTGTCGAGGGTCGGGGGCTCCCGGTAATCGAACGGCGACCGCACGCTCTCCGCCATTAGCGCTGCTCCGGTGCGCATGCGCAGCAGCTCCGCCTGGCCAGGCCCTGAGATGGGCTCCGTCAACATAAACACTTCCATCGGTTCATTATTATTATTATTATTATTATTATTAATGACCGCAGCGCACAGTCACGGCAAACCCGACAATATCAAGGCATTAGAGAGAAAATACAAGCCTTGAAAAATAAATGCAATCTTAAAATGTTAAGGGGTTTGCTAGGCTCTTTTCTAGAGCTGGGCTCTTATTTTATGATACTCCTAAAATTGATAATATGAAATATATTTAATGGAATAGAAATATAATACAAATATAATTCCTCTAAATCTGTCTGTAAACATTGTTATTGCTCACTATTACGATGTTTATTTTTGTGTTTCTGTGCATTCACAGTATATAACGGTATATTGAGTAGTACTAATGTACTTATGTAAAAATGTAGTATTCTGAGGCGCTACTTTTATTTACACTTTATTATTACAAGAGTAATGCATTTATTTATAAAATGGACATCAACTTTAAAGTGTGATTTTGTTTTTTTATGTTTTATTATATATTAAAATATATTACAAATAAATAAATATCCCTTATTAATGCCTAAAAAACTAAAGTAAAGCAATCCTAAAAAGCAGTGACAATTTCTAGGCTTTTTTCTAGAGCTTAGCTATATATATATATTGTGAAAACTGGGAAGCATGATGATTTATACTTCATTTTTGTTTCTCACATTCAAGTATTAAAACCTTCCAACACACTCTCTCACACACACATACACGCACATTCACACATACTCACACACACACACTCTCTCTCACCATACTCACACACACACACTCTCTCTCACCATACTCACACACACACACTCTCTCTCACCATACTCACACACACACACTCTCTCTCACCATACTCACACACACACACTCTCTCTCACCATACTCACACACACACACTCTCTCTCACCATACTCACACACACACACTCTCTCTCACCATACTCACACACACACACTCTCTCTCACCATACTCACACACACACACTCTCTCTCACCATACTCACACACACACACTCTCTCTCACCATACTCACACACACACACTCTCTCTCACCATACTCACACACACACACTCTCTCTCACCATACTCACACACACACACTCTCTCTCACCATACTCACACACACACACTCTCTCTCACCATACTCACACACACACACTCTCTCTCACCATACTCACACACACACACTCTCTCTCACCATACTCACACACACACACTCTCTCTCACCATACTCACACACACACACTCTCTCTCACCATACTCACACACACACACTCTCTCTCACCATACTCACACACACACACTCTCTCTCACCATACTCACACACACACACTCTCTCTCACCATACTCACACACACACACTCTCTCTCACCATACTCACACACACACACTCTCTCTCACCATACTCACACACACACACTCTCTCTCACCATACTCACACACACACACTCTCTCTCACCATACTCACACACACACACTCTCTCTCACCATACTCACACACACACACTCTCTCTCACACATACACTCACACTCTCATGCACACACACTCACACTCTCTCTCACACACTCACACTCTCACACGCACACACTCTCATGCACACACACTCTCTCATGCACACACACTCACACTCTCTCTCACACTCTCACACGCACACACTCTCTCATGCACACACACTCACACTCTCTCTCACACATACACACACACACACACTCTCTCTCACACATACACACACTCTCACACACACACACACACACACACACAC
>NW_015630970.1:70859-73827 GCF_001515625.1 Sinocyclocheilus rhinocerous
CACACACACACACACAGACACACTCTCACACACACTCACACTCTCACACACACATACACACACACACTCACACTCTCACACACACATACACTCTCTCTCACACACACACTCACTCTCTCTCACATACACACACACTCACACTCTCTCACACATACACACACTCTCACTCTCACACACACACACACACTCTCACACTCACACTCTCTCACACACACATACACACACACACTCACACACACACATTCACACTCTCTCTCTCACACACACACACAGCAGCTCCCCAGAGAATTCTTACATAATACAGAGAACACGCTTTAAGTTTCATCCCATAATTTATTGATTAATATAGACATATACATGATACTGTGATCAATAATATAACAAAATAGAGAATGTGAGGAATATGAGCAGAACATTCTGCTGCAAAGCATGGTTAGTGTGTGTGTGTCTCACAGATAAACCCAGCACAGAGTGACGTTCAGACGACAAACAGTGCATAGAGTTCACAGCCTCAAGAGTTAGTCGTCAGGAGCTACGCTGGTTTATTAATAGCAAAGAAATGCATCACAGTGTTACATTTACATGACATCTCGGTAAAAATGAATAAATAAAGACATTAATATATTAATATGTCAGATTTTTGGTTGTTAGTCAATAGACTACAGTCTAAAAATAACACTTATCTTCACTATTCAGTAATGCCTTTGATTTTGATTTAGTTCACAATGAAATCTGAGTTCAATCATACAGTAATTCACAGGCGGTTTGCTGCATCATCTGTTAGTACAGTAAGGAGGTTAGTCGGTTTGTTTTGCAGGTCATTAAGCTGCGTTTGATCACTAGTGGCTCACTAACTTACCTATATGTTCTGGGGCTTTCACACTTGTCGTTTTATCATCACTTTCATGTATGTGCAACTATTATCATCTTTATATCTAACCTGAAAAACTAAACGGCAAACGTTAGTTTGTTATAATAATAATAATAAACGTAGAATTGCAAGATATAAATTCAGAAATCTGGCTCTCTGTCTGAGTTTACATCTGGCAATTCTGACTTTCTTTTCTAAATACTTTTTAATATATTTATATGCCTTGAAAAAAAATATATTAATGAAAGTAATTGCAAATTTTAATATCACAATTCAGATTTTTTTCTCTCATAATTCTGAGTATCACAATTCAGACTTTTTTCATAGAATTCTGGATTTATATCTGGAAGCTGACTTTCTTCTTACAATTCAAAATGCCTTTTTTTCATAATTCTTAGTTTATATCTTACAATTCAAATTTTAGTGTTTTGCCTTGGAATAAAAAATAAAAAAGGTAATTGCGACGTTCTATATCACAATTCTGACTTTTTCCTTAAAATTCTGAGTTTATATCTCACAGTTCTCAGAATTGCAAGACAAAAAGTCAAATATAAACTCAGAATTGTGAGATAAAAATGCTCATTTTATTTTATATTCCATAGCGGAAATGTTCACACTGCTCTTTATCAAACAGTAAAAGCATACAGTGACCATAAACCTGTTTTCTGCCGTATATCTGTGAAATGTCATATATGTGATCTCATGTCTTTGTTCGTGCATTAAGATTCATTGAGTCAAGATGCAACTATTTTTGATGCATTGTGATGCTGGACAGCTTATGTTCACTGTCTGCGGTCACTGTTTGAGAGTGAAAATCCTTCAGAGCGTGAGGTTTGCGTTGTCCCATGGGTTTGGGCTGAGAGTAAATGATGAGAGAGTGAAGGACTCAGTGCTGATGTGTAAAAGTCTACGTTTCTTTTGACACCAATGGTAAAATCAACTAACACGAGTGTAACCGAGGCTGAAGCGTGTGTGAAGCCCGTGATGTATTTCACAGAAGAGCCCTAATGGTTCAGTCCAGTCGAGCGCTACCATATTAGACCTCAAGAGCACAGCGTATCATTATAGATCTGTTTTTCACACAATATCAAGACCGTAGAGGCACAGAATCTCATCTGAGCATATCAATGCGTTGGAGGATCTGCGCTAGTTTCCTGCACTAAACGTGGTCCTCAACTAACAATACTGATTCCCACTGAATATGGTGTTTAGTTCAGGAAAACCGCGCGTTGGGCGTCTAGAGGAGCTGCTGCTGCTGCTGGCCGTGTTTCTCGCTGTGGAATAAGTGAAGGGTTTGAGAGGCAGAATCAGTCCAGTGGATGAGCTCCAGCAGAACTCTGTAGGTCCAGCGTTTAGCAGCAAAACTATCAGAACCGTCAACTTCATCCTGACCCTGGAAATCACAACAGACAGTCGACGTGAGAGAAAACTCAGCTCTTGGCCTTGTTGTGACTGATGATTGGTGAACCTTATTACATAGAAAACAAACTGTACTTTTAGTCAAACAGCTCCTGGTTAACATGATCAGAGATGGTATTGTTTTTGAAAAGAAGCCACTGTTGCTCACCAAGGCTGCATTGAATTGATAAAAATACAGTAAATACAGTAACATTGCGATTTTTTTTTGGTGGAAAAATGTAACAGTTTGGGGTCAGTAAGAATAAAAAAAACACTTTTACTCATCAAGGACACATTAAATTGGTCAAAAGTGACAATAAAGACGGTTATAATGTAACACAAAAGATTTCATTTCAAATAAATGCTGTTCTTTTGAACGTTCTATTCATCTGTGAATCCTGAAAGCCTGCAGCCCTGGTGAGCAGAAGAGACTTCTTTCAGAAACATCACAATATCTGATTTATTCCAAACTTTTGACTGCATGTAATGGTCACTTTTCACGATCCGGATCATTTAAAGGGTAAAATCATGTCTTACTCTTCCGACTATCCTGTTATACTTGTGAATATAAGTCTCACTGAAAACGGAAATTCATGACAACTTAAATAAAACTGCACACTTTTCTTGGTGTATGTTTAACAGACAGAATATGACATGACCTGCGTGTGTGTGTGTGTGTGAGAGTGTGTGTGTGTGTGT
>NW_015630970.1:74007-84817 GCF_001515625.1 Sinocyclocheilus rhinocerous
GTGTGTGTGTGTGTGTGAGAGTGTGTGAGTGAGAGTGTGTGTGTGTTTGTGTGTGTCTGTGTGTCCGTGCGTGTGTGTGTGTGTGTATGTGTTTGTGTGTGTGTTTGTGTGTGTATGTGTTTGTGTGTGTGTGTGTGTGTGTGTGTGAACACAGCAGAGTTAAATAAAGTCATCAGCAGTCTGTATCCGCAGAGCTTCTAGATAAAATACAAATTTACACACCCACTCTGTGGTCAGTTTGGGCCATTATAGAGCACAGAAATAGATGAGGTGCACTTCACGCCGACACGCTCGGATCCAACACAAAGTGACTTTCTGATCACGAGCCAAACGTCTGTTCATAGGAAACGTCCGAAAACATTAATTTGATCGGCTTCATTTACTCCCGTTTGTAGAAAAGCGCTTGTCTGCCGCACCTCCTGATGTAGGAGATCCACAGGACTGTGTTGGAGGGTCTGCAACTAAAAGTAGCAACGCTACTAACTTACCTACATTAGTCAGTGTAGAGTGACGGTAGTGCAGCTGTTACAGTAAGCTATTTTTGCAAACAGTGTCGCGTGACAGAAAACTACAGCGCTGTTTTTGTGTTGTTGTTGCATTGCATTGTACTTGCAACTTTACTACTAATGAACTGATGACATACCTGAACACGCTTTCCTGAATGTATATTTACTTCTACATGAAATGTTCCTTGAATTGCCTTTTTGAATTGTTCAATCTTAACTATTGTTACAGTGTATTGTATATTTGCGTCAATGTATCAGTTCAAGTTTAACGCATTTACTCTAATCAGAAATGCATTCAAAAACTAACAATCGTTTTAAAAGCAAAAATAAATTCAATTAAAAAATGCTAAATAAAAAATACAACTATATTAAATAAATATGATGAAATTACAAATATGTCATGGCATGTTGTAACAAATAAACATACAGTGAAATGTAAGCATAAATAAGACATAAAATACTTTTTTCCCCCATGTAGCATGAAAAAAGACATACCTGAAATACCTTGTCAATCATTTAGCTCATTTTCTACAAATGCCCACACACACACACACACACACACACACTCTCACACACACACACACACACATTTATTCAGACTCAGCTCTGAGACTTTGACAGGTAAAAGTTTGTTTCCTATTGTATTTCAGGTCACTGTTACATAAATAAATTTCACACCCAATTCATTTATTTGTTCTCACTTTTTATTACACTTATATGTATTGTTAGAAACGTTTCATTATGAATTCAATTATTTTGTGATATGTTGATCTGTTTTATAGCATCTGCTTCATTACATTTCAAGTTGTATTCCATATTTCATGAGGTTTTTCGTTATGCCTTATTTTTTATTTACACATTATTTTATTTACACACATTTCACTGTACTTTTTATTTATTTATTGCATGACATCTTTAATACATTCATTGTATATTTATTCAGTTCCGTAGTATTTCAACAGCCCTGTCGGCTTCAGGAGCGCCTGCGACTTACAGGAATAGGGATTTAGGGTTTAGCGGTTTGATGAGCGTCCAAATGCTTATCGCTGCTTCTGTGTCAACTCCAGCAGACCAATAGAGCACGGGATACAGAGTACAGGACTTAACTGAAAGAAACATTCCTTTCGAGCAGCATATCAATGCGAACAATGAGAATGATTCAGCCCAGATATCAGCAGCTTTGCAAGAGTAAAGCAGAAACTGAAGAATAGGGTAAACACTGTAACTAATATAAAATACTGTCAACAGACAGAAAACAAACACATTTTCACCTTGTTTTAGTAAAAACTATTGTGAATGATATATCAACAAACCCTTCGCTAAAAACCTTCAGAATATAGAGAGGAATAAAACTGTAAGTTCTGGTGTCTGTAAGTGCTGCTGAAGTGGAGGAAAATCTCAAACAGCCTTTAAATATATGTACTGTAATTGAAATCTTCAGACGCAGATAGATAAAATTCAATAATAAATCAGCCAAATGATATATGAACAAACCCCACAGTAAAATCCTTCAGAATATAGAGAGGAATAAAACTGTAAGTTTTGGTGTCTGTAAGTGCTGCTGAAGTGGAGGAAAAACTCATTTTGAGGACACCGCCTTTAAAGATAAAAAGTTAAAAAGCATAACAAAATTAACACTTAAATGTGCATTTTGGAATCTTGGAAGCTGACCATTCCAAGATTCCAAAAAGTTGAAAAGTTGACCATTCAGTGAAAAAACAATGGTTTTGTCTTGCTTTAAACACTGTGAAAATAAGTGTTCTTGAAATTTTAGAAAATGTGTATAAATCTAATTTGCTGTCATTATGTGTGTTATATCCCAGACGAAAAAAAGCACACCTCCATAAATGTACTTAAAGTGCTCTATTTTCACACGCTAAGTTTTGTACTTGATATACTAAAAATGATTCTTTAGTACTTTTTAAGATAAACTTAAGATCATCTAAGTGTACTCAACTGTGCTATTTTGAGACGCCATGAATATGAACTAAAATGTGCTTTTAACATACTATCTCTGTATTAAAAATGTATTTAGTTACCACTTGTAGTACACTTGAACCTATCTTTCATACACTCAAGTATACTACAAGTGGTAACTAAATACATTTTTAATACAGAGATAGTATGTTAAAAGCACATTTTAGTTCATATTCATGGCGTCTCAAAATAGCACAGTTGAGTACACTTAGATGATCTTAAGTTTATCTTAAGAAGTACTAAAGAATCATTTTAGTGCATTAAGTATAAAATTATTGCATGCAAATAGAGCACTTCAGGTACATTATGGAAGTGCACTTGTTTTTCACCTGGCATCTGGGGCTCCAGTTGCATAATATTTTCTCAACTTTTCTTCTTTTTATTGGGGGGGGGTTTATTAAAGTTTATATTAATTTTAATATAAACTACAGTATTTGTTCCATGCTTGACAACTAGCCCCGGCCTCCTCCAAACGAGCATCATATGCGCTCAAAAATTAAAATCTCGGAATGTTTGACCGATTCTCGATTTTTTACGATTTTTAACTAGTCAACTTGAAAGTGTAACTACAACATGGTGAAGATGAACGAAGGTCTTACGGGTTTCGAACAAAACGAGGGGGAGTAATTAATGACAGAATTTTCATTTTTGGGTGAACTAACGCTTTAATCACGTGCGCCGACATGCAGTTGGATCGTTCTTTTCTCTTTACTGTAGGGATGTAACGATTCACTCAACTCACGATTCGATTCACGATTTTGATTTCACGATTCGATTCGATTCACGATTATTTTATTTTTTTTACAAAATGAGATTTAAGACAAATTATAAATTAAATCTGTCCTTTTATTATTGCTTGGACAAAATGCTGCACATTTCTTTGTGAAATTGAAATATAACACTATAATAATATACTAATATAGCACTTGCATATTACTGCTCTTTTGTTGTTGGTTTTGATTGATTGCTTCTATTGTCCTCATTTGTAAATCGCTTTGGATAAAAGCGTCTGCTAAATTACAAAATTTAAATATAATGTAAATGTAAATAACAAAACTAAATTGAAATTTTAAAACAAACCCCAAATCAAATAAATAACACAAATAAAAGAAATCTCTTCATATAAACAAACTAAGGCTTTGTCTGTGCTCTTAACTTTTAAAATTAGAGGCAACCACTGCATTTTAATCATCATCCAAACAAAGATGCTGCATACATGAACAGTTTTTAATCTAAATTAGACTAATTTTGAAATTTGAAGTAAAAACAGAATGGTCTGGCTTCAGTTTTGTGAAACTATACATAAAAATATCTGCATGAAAAGCGATTCCTCAATTTCTAAAAAATAAAATCATGGCAAAACATTAAATTCGAATTAATCGGGAAAATCGCCCAGCCCTACTCTCTAGCTATCTACAAACACATGAATGACTCTTCATCAAGCTGAAACTGCAGAATCGCAGTCAGCGGTGCTGAAAGTATTGTGTTTGGCCAGGAGTGCGTGTGTACCTCGGTGCACTGCAGCGGCGGGGATGGTGGGCAGCCCCCCTCTCCCTCCTCCAGCAGGGCCCCGGTGCTGTGGAGCAGATGCCCGAGCCGGTCCCTCACGGTCTTCCTCAGACTCTCGTACTCTCCCTCCAGCTCCTCGCCCATCTCCTCCACCTCTCGCACGATCAGGCACTCCAGCAGCCCCATGCAGCGCCGCAGGGCCGAGCGCACATGGCCCACCTGCTCGCCGGTGCTCAGGGCCTCGGGGCAGAGGGCCAGGGTCACCAGACGCTCGCCGCCCGGTGCATGCTGGGACAGGAAGCTCTCCCGCTCTTTCTGAGGAGGAGGAGGGCTGTAATTAGTCATTACAGGAAAAGTGTCCCTTTAGAGGAAGATTAGTCACTCGGAGCGCCCACTCGAAGGTTACGGTTAATGCGCCGTGATCCGTGTGTTCCCACATGCACCCGAACCACCTGTAATTAACCTAACGGCCCTCTGAGTCACATGCACACATGCATTCGATATCAGTTATGCATTGCGTGTTACGCCACCTCTTCAGACGAACCCAAAAATGGCTCTGACGTCTGCGCTGACAGCAAACAATGAAACGCAAACAGTCATGCGTACTGAGGAAGGCAGGAGAAATGGACTGGTCAACAAGTAAAATGTAAGAAATGGTGTAGGATTTACATTTAAAATGATTTTCACTGAGAAATTGCTAGTAAATTCCACAAATTAGTAGAAATCAAATGTGTTTTTTTGTAAAATGTACTGTGTGTGTGTGTGTGTGTGTATATGTGTGTGTGTGAGTGAGTGTGTGTGTGTGAGTGTGTGTGTGTGTGTGTGTGTGAGTGAGTGTGTGTGTGAGTGTGTGTGTGTGTGTGAGTGTGTGTGAGAGTGTCAGTGTGTGAATGTTTTACATTATGTATTGTTTATCTTATTGCTTTTGTTTTATTTATTTTATTAGGAAAAACATTTCTAATAACTTCAGCTGTTGATGTCAAAAGTCATGTGTAAAATTGAAATATTGTATTTATACATTTTATGGAAATTAAATACAGTATTTCACTATTATAAAATAAAATACAGTATTTCAGCCCAAATTCATCAGTCACTTGGTAGAAGCCAAATAATAGTAATACTAAATAAATAAAATCATGTATTGTTCTGTTTACATTTTTAATATTCTTAATTTCCTACTTGATAATACAGTTTAAAACTCAAATATACCCCGCTGTGAATAAACAAGCACTGCAGCTATACAAACTGTACATCAATCATCTGCTGCGGTTTGTGCTCTTTCTGTCAGTAGTCCTAAATGGAGTGTGTGAATGATTCCTCAAATCTTTCAGTGTTAATCAGTTTAGTGTTTAGTCACTTAAAAAAAATCCGGATGCTTGAGTCACTGCTATAAACAACATTCCCATCATGAATGCATGACTGTCCGCATTATTAATTGAATAAATGCAGAAGATGTCTGTCTTAAATCGTAGTAAGCACCCTATAGACAGCACTGCAGAACAAACAGCTTACGCCACGCTGAACTGGTTAGGAGACTAGTTTAACCAGCAGGTAGTCTCAAACCTAGAGAGCTAGCCAGCATTTCTGTGCATCAGATTGAAGCCCCGTTACCGAATAACGGAGAGAACCCCCGAGTCGTACTCACGTAGAGCTGGAGCAGACGCGTGCAGTCCCGGTGCAGCAAGCGAGCGAGCGCCGCCGCACGCCCTGAGTCCGCGGCTCCCTCCATCGCGTCGCGCCTCCGTTACCGTGGCCTCGAGCCTTTAATACCAGCCGGTCGCGGAGCGTGCGAGCGAGCGGGCGAGCACCGGAGGGCGTGCTGACGTCACCCCGCGCCGGTTCCGAGAAATTAAAAGCTCCGGGACTCGCGCCAGCTTCGCTGAGGTGAGCCGTAATTACAAAGCGCCGGGAGTGCGTCATAATCCACCGCGGCACTGACACGCTCACCTGGGCTTGCTTCACCGGTTTATGCAGATGTTATTGTTTGTAAAATAGTATCGTTATTATCCGAAACATTTTAACTAATCCCACCACAAAAACAAAAAACATTCACATTGCACATCTGTTTTTTTTCTTCATTTAATGCAAAGTATAGTAGCCTACACTTTTTTTTAAGATTTATTTTTGTCTTTTTTTGCCTTTATTATGAGAGGACCGTTTTTAGTGTAGGCTACTTATATATATATTTTTTATTATTTTATTCTAACTTGTACAGCACTTTGGTCGGCCTGTGGCCATTTTTAAATGTGCTTTAAAAATAAACTGAACTTGAACTTGAAGGACAGTTTATCATTATTATTTGCGCTTTCTGAAACATTTTAACATTTGACATTTGAACTAATCGCACATTTTAACATAAACATTGTAACTAATCGCACCACAAAAATAAAGAAATAAATAAAAACATATTGCACATCTGTATTTTTAATTTAATGCAAAGTGTAGTAAACTTTTTTAAGATTTATTTTTGGCAGTTTTTGCCTTTATTATGAGAGGACAGTTTATCATTATTATTTGATAATATCTGAAACATTTTAACTAATCGCACACCACCAAAAAAAATTATAATATTAAATCATTGCACATCTGTATTTTTCATGTAGGCTAATGCAAAGTATTGCTTTTCTAAGATTATGTTTGGTATTATTTGCCTTTATTATGAGAGGACAGTGTATCATTATTATTTGCACTGAAACATTTAACTAATCCCAACATATTGCACATCTGTTATTTTTTTCTTTTTCTTTTTTTTTTCATTTAACGCAAAGTATAGTACACTTTTTTTAAGATTTTTTTTTTTTTTTGCTTTTATGATGAGAAGACAGTTTAGAGTTTATGGGAAAGGTCCTCGATTCTATCATTAACTCACCATCAAGTGGTTCCAAACTTGTTTGAGTTTTTTTTCTTCAGTTGGACTTAAAAATATATATTTTTGAAGAATGTTGGTAACCAAACAGCTGTTGGTCTCCACTGACTTACATAGTAGGCCTATGGACAAAATACCATGGAAGTCATGGGGACTAGAAACGAGTTGTTAATATTCATCAAAATATCTTACAGAAAGAAAGAAATTTATGCAAGTTCGGAACAACTTGAGGGTGAGTAAATGACAGAATTTTCATTTTTGGGTAAACTATCACCTTAATAGAAACAAAAGAGAGAGAGCTCAAAAAGTCTTTATGCACGCACGAAAATGTAAAAAAATAAATAAAATAATAATATTCAAAATTTCGACAAAAAACATCAAATAAAACTATGAAAACCTCATAAAACCATGATATTCTGCAGGGCATAAAATGTAAACATTTTCAAGACTTCCAGTGTCTTTCGCTTCCAGTCCGTTATGCTGTGTGATACTGCACTGTTTTTCTTAGCATGTTATTGTAATTCATAAACATCATAATCATGAACACACTGGTATATGTAACGCAAATACAGTTTACTGCACTTAGTTATTCCTCTAGTTAGTCTCGCACATTCACAGAAAATAGCTTACTTCTGTGCTGCAAAATAAGGTTAATGAGATAGCAGTTATTCAAACAATAAAACCATTATGAAACAGCAAAATAGAATGCGAACACCAGTGTTTTGGCTAATAGAAGTCATATAAAATTACATTATAATATATATAACTTATTCTAATATAATAACTCCTTTCTTAAAATGTCAGTGTGGTTTTATTGTGAGTTAGTGCTGCTATTGAATGTTAGTTTAAAGAACAGATTTGAGAAAGTCTGGGTGTTTGAAACCAACACATAAGAACTCATCATTCTGCGATGACCCGGCCGACCTCACGTGTTATTCCTGCCTTGAAAACAAAAGCGTTATTAATGGTGTTCTGTCAGGCTGAACGTGTTGCCCCAGAGCCACAGACGCTGCTACTTCTGTGTCCTACATCAGCTGCACAATAAAAACATCTACTAAGTGACAGTTTATCCACTTCTGTCAAGAGATACAAAAGACAGGAATCTCCACTTTGTCACAATGTGTCTCTCTGAGTCTCTTGCAGAAACTAGACTGCATTATTTCACGCCCATACTTAGAAAAGAGGACAAGCCACAGTCTTCTAATGTCTGTAAATCAAACTCACTTTTGAATGACTACAAACTAACTCACATTCCGACCAGCTAGTCAAACAAACAGACGTCAGACATGAAGTGGTGTGGCACGCGCTCACAAAGCATGAATAAAGCCACACAAGAGAAAAGAAATAACACGCAGACTAGTCGAACTACAAGAAACATTCACTTTTCTCATATCTTAACTTGTAGACTTGCCATTTTTGGGTGCACTGCCCCTTTAAATAAGTGTTTTTGTTTTTGTTTTCCAGAACTGCACTGACAGAACAGAATAGAAAATACAGTGTAGTACAATCTAGATTTCTTCTCATATGGATATGAAATATAAGCGCTGATTTTGGTGAGTTTGTATCAGTGCTGTTCCATTAGAGGGCGCTATGAACACATCAAAGACGCCGCCTCGCTTTGAGTGTGATCACGTGACCTGATGCTCTCACATACAGACACACGCAATGACATCATCACCATCATCATGTCCTTTTGAAAATGATACATTTCAGCTTATTTTAACCGACAGACAGACAACAAGCGGCAATAATATCTACAACAATGCTATTTTAGTATATACTGCTATTGTTGTTATTAATATTAAATTAGCTTATACTGTATATATATATATATTCATTTTAATTTTAGTTACATTGTGTTTGTGTCACTCTTGTTTTTTAAATATTTTTTTATATTAAGGTTAGGTTAATTTATTTAATTACTTTTTTATTTTAATTTTATGTCAACTTTAGTTGTAATTTACTTCCAGTTAGTAATTATAATACTTTACGGTAAACATATTTCAGTTAGTTGTTAAAGTAACATTTCTAATTTTCATCTAATATCTCTAATATTTTATTTTATTTCAGCTACATTTCATTGAACAGCAATGTTTTTAATAGTTTCACTTTTAATGATAATAATACGCCTGGCCTAATCCTTCAGGTGAGCTACTTACACATTAATTATTCAACTTTATTCTGGGGATTGAAATGAAAATGAACACGTATATTCTTACTAAATTACATTTTCTGGGGAAAGAAGATAATCTAGGCATACTCTTTTCTCATCTTTCCTTTGGTGTCTTCCGGTCTCGACCCCGAGCAGTGACGTCAAACACAGCAGATAGGACATGTTTAAGACCATTACACTTTTAAGAGCTTGACAAAAATGCTGTTTACGAGGCGAGGCACCTCTGGAAAAAACCGGTCTATGTGGAATTCCTGCCTTCAGATACGTCAGTGATCACACACTCAGAACCTGCTGAGCGGCTGAGAGACAGTGCAGGTGTTGTGATTTCACGGCTCTTCAGTGTTCCTGTGAACATATCCAGTCCCAGGGAACCAGCGAGGAGGAAATTAATGTCTACTTTATACAATGCAATGCATTTTTGCAACACAACACACAGATCATCATCAAAGGCACCTGATTGGACGTCACCAGAACTTACCAAAAGCTGATCTGAAAGTCTGAGAGCAAGAAAATGGCTCTGTTTTGCCAATTATGTTATCCGAAGGAAAAAAGATAGCATTATCTGCGTGAATGTGTGGCTTGTCTCTTTGTGCTTCAGTGTAAAAAACAAACAAACCCTGACAATCACGTGATCAATGACACACATTAACTTCCATCTGATTAGTCACAAAAATTATTCCCTTTTATTTTAATATCATACAGCTTCCTTGTTTTACATCTGAAACTTATATTTAATATCCCAGACTTTCAAATGTGGTCTCAGACTTCTGGATGCCAAAAAATTACAAATAGATATCACCTGTTGACTGATTATGTGACGAACTGCACACATTTTTGTATTACAAGCTTTCTTAAATGTGTTTACATTATCTAATTCAGTATGCACTATATGTTATATATATATATATATATATACAGTATATATAATATGTATAATATGTATAACACTATATGTTAAATATAAACTGGTGTGAATGATAATAAATAATAAACGCTTAAAAGTATATTTTGAATGTTTTCTTTCCACTTCTTTGAAAAAAAAACAACAAAACGAAATAGCCCAAAATCTCAGTGTATGGAAAACAATGTGTTGCCTTGCCTTAATACATCACAGATATAAATGAGAGAGATGTGATAAAGTCATTCAAATGAACAGAAATGCATCTAAATCTAGAAGAGTCATCTACATTTGACTCATACATGAGCAACTCTGATAACAGTCATCTCTGAGAGAGGCGGAAATCATTCAATCACATGCCAATTGAGGGTTAGATTAATTATATTTTTAGCACAGCAGACCTGACAAACGAACGCCCAGACACCTACAAACACACTCACGCATGCACACACATGCTTCCCACGCAGCATGAGCCATTCACATGCATCTTCCAATGGCTCAGCAGGGTGTGGTGACCAGGAATGAGGAATAAGGTGAATCTATTTATTTCCTTACTGAGATTGAATAAATAAATCACGCCCAGTGAAACCAGTTTAATATCAAGAAGAGATTTAATTTTATAGTTTACTGGAGAACCATTGCATTTGCATTAATATCTGTGCTAAATACTTGAATGATTTTGTTACAGTAACAAAACATTATTGGGTTACACTTTATTTTAAGGTGTCATTGTTACAGTGTAATTATACATATAAGTACTGAGTAATATTAATTAACTACATGTACTTACTATATGGTTAGGCTTAGGCTTAGGGTTACTTGCATGTAATTATGCATAATTTATTGTTATTATAATAGTAAGTACATGTAACGTGTAACAA
>NW_015630970.1:85297-86753 GCF_001515625.1 Sinocyclocheilus rhinocerous
CACACACACACACACACACACACACACACACACACACACTCTCACACACACACACACTCACGCATGCACACACATGCTTCCCACGCAGCATGAGCCATTCACATGCATCTTCCAATGGCTCAGCAGGGTGTGGTGACCAGGAATGAGGAATAAGGTGAATCTATTTATTTCCTTACTGAGATTGAATAAATAAATCACGCCCAGTGAAACCAGTTTAATATCAAGAAGAGATTTAATTTTATAGTTTACTGGAGAACCATTGCATTTGCATTAATATCTGTGCTAAATACTTGAATGATTTTGTTACAGTAACAAAACATTATTGGGTTACACTTTATTTTAAGGTGTCATTGTTACAGTGTAATTATACATATAAGTACTGAGTAATATTAATTAACTACATGTACTTACTATATGGTTAGGCTTAGGCTTAGGGTTACTTGCATGTAATTATGCATAATTTATTGTTATTATAATAGTAAGTACATGTAACGTGTAACAAAAGCACCTTAAAATAAAGTGTTACCCATTATTGTTACAATAATTTTGTTACATGGTAACAATGTTGAAATTTTAAGATTGTCACTTACACTTAAAACAGTTTGGTGTAGGATTTATTTAGCAACAATTTTCACTTATAAATTGCTAGTAAATTTCACAAATAATTACAAAGAAATTGGAAATAATACATTGAATTAAACATTAAATTTTGAAGTAAATAGACTGAAATAGTATTTTATTTTTGTCAAACATACTTTCATAATCTTTGTTTTAGTTACAACTTAGAAAATATTATATATATATATATATATATATACAATGTACTGACCAAAAAACAAACCTGCTTGACACAGAGTAACTTTGGGACAAAGATTCAAGTCTTAAGTAACATGTCAACTAAAGCTTACAATATAAAACAAAAACAGAACGCAGACAAAAAAATTAGCTTTTATTTTCACAAATGTTGTCCTCGTAATGCCGTGCATGCTTGTCAATACAACAGGGAGATGTTAAAACACTTATTGCTCTGAAAGCATCAATGACGTCAAGCGTCGAGCCTCAGAGAACGAGAATTGTCTCTAGAATTTCACAAATCACTTTTGTTACGTTTTATTTTAACTGTGTGAGCCAGAAATATTTGACATATCGTCCAGACAGATTCAAGCTGCTAATAAACACTGGGACAACTAAACTCCTCCTCTTAACAGAGTCTTTGTTTCCAAAACTGATATGCAAATATTTGTCAAGAAAGGTGATTCATCTTAAGAACCTCTTAAGAGTCTATTCACTCTCTGTCCTCTGTGTGCCAAATTACAGGTGCTTGAAATGTCTCTTACCCTCAGGTGAAGTGTTTGAGATCTACAGTAAACTGTCATTACACTACCAGAAAAAATCATGTGCATGTGAAATGTCTTTGTGGTTTCACACACGCACGCACACGCACACACACACACAC
>NW_015630970.1:86957-103297 GCF_001515625.1 Sinocyclocheilus rhinocerous
CTCTCTCTCTCTCTCACACACACACACACACACACACTCACACACACACACACACACACACTCTCTCTCTCTCACACACACACACACACACACAGGTGTAAATAGATCACTGAAGCATGTTTTCCAAGAAAACACTATTTCAGTCTTTCTACTTTCACGTTTAATTAAATGTGTTGCTTGTAATTATTTGTGAAAACCTCTAGCAATTTCTTAGCAAAAAATTTTCACATTTTCACTAAATTATTTATAAGCATAAATCTGTTCGTCCGTTTCCAAACCACTCGTGACTCTGAATGATTATTCTGTCATCGTTTGCACACACCCTTGTTCATTCCAAAACCTCTTTCTTCTGTGGAACAAAAAAGAAGAAAAGGTGCTTTTTTTGAATGAAAGCCAAAGGTAACCAAAACTGTTGACAACATTCACCAAACGTCTTTGTGCTCAGTAGTAAAGAGAAAAGTTTTGGAATGACATGAGGAGGGAGTAAATGTTCATTTATGGATGAATTCTTCTGTTTATTGTGATATATTTTTGGATTCAGTGTAATTCTGGATGCTTCGGAGGAGTTGCTGGCTTGAATTCGTAGCATGTTTAAGGGCGTAGTTCTGTTTGCATTGATGGTTAGATCGCAGTAATTCTTCAACACTTGTTAACATGAATGGCAGATAATTACCACTTCAACTTTCACGTGCAAAAAACCTGAGCTCAAAACCACACACCTGTTTACCAGCAGATTAAACTGAACCAACAGGAACATCAGACCGTTTCAGCACCCAGCATAGCCTTAATATATATATATATATATATAAGCATACATTTAAGATTGATGCATATGAATTTCATGTCAAATTTACCACCCTTTGAATTACACAATTTTTTAACATAAACTAATAAACTTAATGTGATGCATATTTGTCATACATCAATGAAACACTTACTATTTGCATTTATTTGATTAGATTTAAATAATCATACTTTTAAAATACATTTATTCAGATTGCTTAGAATCGGCATACATCTATGAAAGCTTGTTTGCGCCACTGAATTTAAAAAAAAAAAAAAAAAAGCGACTTTTTATCTCACAATTCTGACTTTTTTTCTTGCAATTCTGGGGAAAAAGTCAGAATTGTGCGCAAAAAAATCCTCGGAATTGACAAATGAACTCGGAATTGCAAAAAAGTCAGAATTGTGAGATAAAAGTTGCAATTACCAATAATTTTTCTATTTGGTGGCGGAAACAACCTTCCATCTAAAAACTAAAACCTGCCTTTTATTATTTCTCTTTATTTAATTTGTACCTTTATCCTATATATATATATATTAAAAATGCGACTTTTTTCTTTCTTTCTCAGAACTGCTATAAACTCACAATTGCAAGTTATAAAGTCATAACTGCGTGTTATAGTCAGAATTGCAAGATCTAAAATCGCAATTTTTTCCTCAGGATTGGACTTTATGACTTGCGATTTCAAGTTTATATCTCACGATTCTGAGAAGACAATTCAGAATTGCAAGAGAAAAGATGCAAATAAAGATGCACAATTTCGATTTAACTCGCGAGTTGAAAACTCACAATTGCTTTTTTTTAACATTTTTAAATCAGTGACAGGAATGGGCTTTCAAATACATTTGTTACATTTGTAACAAGTTACATTTATTCAGCTAGTTTGGACAGCAACAGCAGCAGCAGCAGCAGCGAATGTCCTCAGATGACTTTTATTGTGTTCAGCAGGTGTAAATAAAACCGATTTTATCAATAAATTTCCCTGAGCAAAGCCAGACAGCTCAATGCCAGGGTTTACCAGAGTGCAAACGCAGGTTATTTTCCTGCAGTGAACGATCTTTATCTCGATCCAGTTATCACTATGAGGAAATGTTTGTGTTTCTGTGTGGAGTACGAGAGAATCGTGTGAATGCTGATTTCCTGAACACACCCCGCAGTGACCGCAGTGGTCAATTCAGCAGAAAAGGCTGAAAATAAAAGCTTTCGGAAATATTCAAATGGCGTCTTGAAGTATTTGCACGTATTGGCTAAGTTTACATACACAAGATCTGTCTTCATTTACATACACTGAAAAATCGGTGTAGGATTTACTTTTAAAAAATCACTCAGAAAATGCTAATAAATGGCAAGTAACAATGAATTAAACATGAAATTTAGAGTATTTTCAGCAAGATTTTACTTAAAGCCGTTATTTATGATGTGTTATAAAGGTATTTATTATACATGTTGTTTCTTATCAGTTTTGTATATTAGGGTTGTGTGTTACACCTAATGTTGTTAAATTAATGTTTATTGCATTATTTCAGTTTCACGTGTTTTTACGGATTTTTTTTACAGTGTAAAGGTATTTATTATACATGTTGTTTTACATTATACTGTTCATAAATAACGGTAACCAAAGTTAAAATGCATTATAATATTTGAATGTTTGTTTTTCACATTTTACTTTCTAACAATTCATGTAACAATGAATATAATACTTAATGAACTTGGTTACAATTATTCATGAGATCACACTATGCATTATAAAGTGCATTACAAGGCATAATTAATGCATTACAAATACTTATGAGATGCATTATACTGTATATAAAGGCTTTAAGTGCGATCATATTTTCTTGTAAAACATACTCCGACAATTTTGTATTTACAACTTGTAAATTATACAGTGATTGATATTTGAAGAGATAATAATAACTAGACAGCATAACATATATTAAGCAGGAAAGATATGTGCAAACCGTATAAATATGCATTCATATAATGTACATTTTATATTGCACATATATAATATAACACCATATTTTTCATTTCTGCATTTTATATATATATATATAGGATATAGTGCATTTTAACTTTATGCACTGAATATAGCAATTAAATGATGTATAATTAAGTATTTATGTATCTTAGATCATACAGTACACATCAAAGCAATAAGCAAACAACAGGTGAGTAGGCCACACAAAGCTGTGCGCTGTTGTGAACCGTCTAAACTAGCTTTCCAAAACAGGAAGATTGTCACCCGACAGGTTCGTCGCCGTTTTTCTCTCACCGCTAAACATGCTGTGCTCATTTCTAGAAATCCAAAAGGTTTAAAAATGTCTTTTGTTGTTGTTTTTGTTGTGGTAAACCATCTTTACTCCATGATCTCTGAATAATTCACATCACTTTGATCAGGTTTTCATCTGATGGGGTGAGTAAAGGAGTATTTGAAGAATGTGATTTCTGTCTGCTCTATTTCCTCTTCCTGATTGCTAAAGCTAAAGCTAACTGCTGTCGTTTGATACTGATATTGCTATAATCTCATTACAGAATTACACGTTTGTGTTTGAGTTGGAAAATACATTGTGCGACATAATAACACTGGTGTCTTGTTTTATCAGTAAAAGTGTGAGTGTCAGCTGGACATTTTGTGTTTGTGGTGAATATGAAGGTGTTTTATAACTAAAACCAGATGTCTTTCTTTATTTTATACATTAACCTTGATGAAGTCCTCTTTGAGCTTATTTTGGTAGGGTTCTGTGAAATCAGTTTCATTTTTGCCCAAATTGTGTTTTTTGCATTTTAATGTTTCTGCTTTGTTCCATTTTAATGGTTTGATTAAATAAACAACCAAAACGCATGTCTAATCAACTGACTTAATAAAACGTTATTAATTTATTAAAATAGTGAAATGTGTTTTTTCTCTTGTCAATTTAGAAAAAAAGAAATCTGGATTCTGATTGGTAATCAAATGAATGCACAAAAAAACTTTAAAAATGTATCTTTTAAAAAGTAATCAAATTAAAATGTAACAATTCGTTTTTATTTTTTATTTTGGCAAAGTGTCACATGACAGTGGTTTACAGTTTAAATTTGAAAATCATTTAAATTATAATAATTAAATTGGATTAAAAATTGCATAATATCATGCAAAAGTCTTTAAAAATAATGTTAAAATGTATTATTATTACTTTGATAAGTACATACTACTGTACACTAGTTATATTTCTGCCATGCGTTTTACAGGTTAAACCTAATGGTTTAAAAAGCAGTCTTTTGTGCTTTAATATTCACAGACTCCAGTCCAGCGTGATGTGATTAATTGTACAGCCCTACATTATATTTTTGCCTTTTCTGTCCAAGTCTGGGTCAAGGTAAATTTATTAAAAATTATTATCAATATTTAAAACAGTTGAGTACATCAGGATTTTTTTGATGAATAGAAAGATCCAAAGACCAGCATTTATCTGAAATAAAAAGCTTTTGTGACATTATACATGCAATATACCAAAAGTTTGGAGTCATTGGGATTATAGAAATTCATACTTTTATTTAGCAAGGATGCTTTAAATTGATCAAAAGTGATGATAAAGACATTTATAATGTTACAAAAGATTTCTATTTCAGGTAAATGTTGTTCTTCTGAACTTTCTATTCATCAAAGAAACCTGAAAAAAAAACACTGATCTGTTTTCAACATAATAATAATAATAATAATATTAATAAATGTTTGTTGAGTAACAAATCAGCATATTAGAATGATTTCTGAAGATCATGTGACACACGTGAGCTGATTAGCACAGCTCTGCCAGTCAAGACTAACTGATTTATGAGTTATTATAGAATGAAACAATCGGAAATGATCGCTTTGGTACATTGAGAAGGCATAAATATAAAATATTAATAATAATAATAACAAACAAAATAACAGGGCAGCGGGCCAAATCAGCTGCCAGGCCACCAGGAATTCTCCCGGTGCTCCCGATGGCCAGTAACCGCGCCCAAAACGACTCAAAATATTAAACCACAAAGTTAACAAAACGATGCACTGCACTGTGCTGACCGAGAGCGCTTCTCTGCTGTCTTCACGAGCTATCGGAAACTCCCTATTTCCCACTTATGAAGTCCTGATTACGAGCACATTGCATTCTTTTCTGTAAAAAATAACAGTGAACAGTGGTTTGTGAATGTTGATGCTTAGCCTAAATAATTTAATCGTGAGCGCTTCATGTGAGCGCTGCTGCAGTCTTAGGCCCTCCCCAAATGCTCTCATTGGTTGAGACGCGTGATGACGCCCATCCCAAGCCAGTACTGATCAACATCACACCCTCCTGTGACCCATGGTTTGTCTGTATGTGTATTCAGAGCCAGTGAGCAGCGGACTTTCATAATAATAAAAAACTGTGTTAATGCGCGATACAATAATTGTCGGCGTTAATCAATTAATACGTTAATACGCGATGATAACGCGTTAACTTGTCCAGCCCTAATCAAAAGATTAATCTGATTTGCATAACTGCTTTACTTGCAAAAACATCAGCGTGTGCAAATGAACGACGCTATCAGCAGGCCAAATTCCAGCCCTAGCGCAGAATGAGACTCTAGTTTTACAAACAAGATTAAACGCATGCAGAGATGTCAGCACCTGAACCTGTGGAGCGATTAGAACCAAAACATGACAAAACACCTGTTGACATGGTGAAATATTTGCTTTTCAGATTCGGTGAGCTTGCAGGATACCATGGGGCGTAATGCAGCATTCCTGCTCTTCTGGGGTGAGTTGTGATCGAGACGTGATGACGCAGGAGGACGGCACGCTTACACACCCGCTGGTCAAAAGGACTCGATAATATTCCAGTCCATATGCCAGTTTTTATGTACATGACCAGTCAAAAGTTCAAATAAACGTTGATAATAATTACTGCTTCTTGATAGTAAGGTGGTTGTTGACGTATTTGTGTACAGGTTAGGGTTAAGAGATCTAGAATATGGTCATGCAGAACAAAGCATTAATACAAGTACTAATAAACAGTCAATACGCTAGCAATATGCATTCTAACTAGTCAATAGTGCTCCCTAATCTAAAGTGTTACCATTTTTTTTAAATAATGAAAAATGCGAAATTACACAAATGGAAGTATGGGAATGATTTAATGAGCAAAATGTGACAAAATTGAGCTTTCTTCATCTGCTCTAATGCATGCATTAAAATAAAAACAGTAACAACAATTTTACATTTACGCATTTAGTTGACACGTTTATCCGTAGCGATTTACGAGAGAGGAACAAAAGGAATCACTGTTGTAACGACATTTCGCCACAATTTACAAAACTAATAAGCAGAAGCTTTTAGATCAAATTGAAACATAAATTCAGTCAATCGTGTCCAAGATTTCCACTGGTACTTTTTGGCGGCGTAAATTTCATACTGTATTTTAATAACAGATAATAAGTTTTTCACTCTATCACTTACAATACTCACAGTACCTTCAAGAGAAAGAAAAACCAGAGCTGTCTATCACAAAGTATTTGCTGTTTTTATTTGCAGGAATCTTGAACTCCTACTTTCCTCCGGACTGCTGCCAAACCGACTCTAATTTTACTACCAGTTCTTCTCCAAATCTTTACATGACTGTTTCTCAAAGCACTGCATCTCAAACAATGGAGCCCTTAACCAATGGGAGCAGTTCTTCAGGAAGCGCTAAAACAACTAGCATGGACACATCAACGACATCCGAGACACCTACACTGACTCCGAGTCATGAGGATGAAAATGAACCCATTACATCCACTGATGACCAAACCTCACACATATCCAATTCTTGGACCACTGGAACATTAACTGGTACCCAAAAACCTGAGCCAACAACTGAAACCTCAACCAACAGAGAGCAGACGGCATTTTCTGAATCAACAATTACAGCGATTTCCCCTACAACAACTCCCGACTCGAGTTCATCCATCTTCACAACAAGCTCAGAACCAAACCAGCTCACTATCAGAAGTACAACCGAGACTTACTCCACCATTCAAGCCACTACACAACCAATGAACACTTCTGACTCACCAATAAACTACCAAAGCACTGCAACTCAAACAATGGAGCCCTTAACCAATGCCACTTCACATGGGATCAGCTCAACAGAAAGCACTACAACAACTAGCACGGACACATCAATGACACTGACTCCGAGTCATGCAAACCATGATTCAATTACCACCACTGTTTCCAATACACAGAATGATGCAGAGCAAACCTCAAACAGCAATATGTCTATTTCTTGGACTGCTGGAGCATTAAATGGTACCCAAAAACCTGAGCCAACAACCGAAAGAAGTGTCATAAAACAGACGGAATTTTCTGAATCAACAACAATGATTGCACATACAACAACAACTACAGGCTCTTCATTTCCATCCCCTGTTGCGTCCTCTGGAACATCACACTCCACTACGACGACGACACAACAGCTTGAGTCATCAGACCACACTCAAGTCTCCATCACATCAAATGAATCGACAGCAACAACGATTGCCCCTACACCAACTCCAGACTTGAGTTCATCCATCTTCACAACCAGCTCAGAACCAAATCACTTTGCAACGAGAAGCACAACCGAGTCTTACTCCGCCATTCCAGCCACTACACAACTGAAGAACACTTCTCTCAGTGACACTTCTGACTCACCATCAATCTACCAATCTACAAATGAATTAGATACTACGTCTTTCAGCCACCTGCAAACACAAATGTCTCAAACAATTGCTGCTGCCTCTGCACTTCTTCAGACTACATCGTCGCAAATCACACCAACCAATGCAAAGATTACAGAGCCTTCTGTTACAACCTCAACTTCCTCCAGCAGAAGTGTCACAGATCAGACGGCATTTTCTGAATACACAAGGACAATGACTGCAGGATTTCTGTCCTCTGACGCATCTTCTGGAACATCACACTCCACTGCGAACACATCACAACAGTCACCAGATCACACTCAAACCTCCATCACATCAGATGATTTGGATTCTACGTCTATCACGGCAGAGCCTTCATTTACAACCTCAATGTCAGCTACAAATACAAAGCAAACTTCCCAAAGTGCAACAGAGCCGACGGAGGAATCATTAACAATTGACCCACCGGATGACACAACCGATACTGAAATAGCATCGACTATCAAAACACCTGTGGAATCGACTACAAATGCAATTTCAGCCGTCGACGACACTGCATCAGCCACAGAAAATAACACTGAACATTTAACTGATGTGTTTTGGTCCTCTTCTGATAACACAACATGGAATGAGTTTACATTGATAGACGACTTTAATAGCACACTGATAACCTTAAATGAAACAACATCTGAGTCATCTCAATCAGAAAGTCTGCCAACTGACGGTCAAGAAACTCTGACACCTGTGATGGAATCGCAATCATCTCAGTCCGCAACAACTGACGCAACTCTAAATCCAAGTCTGGTTACTTCCTCAGACTCAACAACACTTGTTGAGACCTCAAGACCTGTCATAGCGGCACAAGTTACAGCTACACCTAAAATCCCCAACCCAGAGCACTCGCAAACACCTGTAACTGCTTTCACAGCATCAACATCTACAACAACACCAACGCCGGTTAGCAGCATATTCTACACAACATGTACACATCGCACAAACAAACCACTAGTCATACTGTACTTTTGAATGCTCGTGCATTTGACTGTGCATCAGACTTTTCCAGAATTTCACCTGTGACAACCAACCACATTTTTATTAATTCATCATTAATTCTTTCGTTAACCTAACCCTAACAGCCAACAGTTAAATAACTTAGCAGACCAAACCTGAACAACATTTAAATCTCCTAATAGATCAAAACCGACCAACATTTAAATCTCTTAATTCTCTTAATAGAAGAAAACCTGTCAATATTTAAACACATTTTTCTAGTTCAAGTAGCTCAAGTAGTTAAAGTCAGTTTATTTATAACAAAAATGTAAAAGAAACAAAACTATTCAAATAAAATATTATCATATCATATCAATATCATCATATTATCATAGTTATGCAGGGACTTCTGTCCTTTTAATGATTTTTAATTCCTTTTGATTGCCAAAACCATAAAATTGATAGTATTTTATAATAAAATCATATACAATTTTTCACACTATGGTATGTGCTAAGGTAGTTTATCGTTAACCAGTTAAGAGGTGATAACTGTTTAAAGCCTTCTACTGTAAAAACTAATTATTTTTTTACAGCATGGGTCTCTCATTCAACCACTTTCTTTTTGTCTTTTCTTTACAGGGAACAGTTTCAAGACAAGCAATGACACCTGATTCAAAGCCCACATCTATGAACACGCCCTCAATGTTTCTGACCACTCAGGAAAATCAGAAAACGAACACAAACGCCTCCTTAAACCCATTTTCTCCAGCATCTCCTCTCACAGCCACAAGCAGTGACCCTAAACCTGTCACCACTCCATTAGCTGAGGAACACAAAGGCTCAACTGTGGGCATATCAATTCAAACAGCGCTAAACAGGTCTGATTCAGAAGGCACTACAATCACAGACACCTGGTCAAACAGCATATCTTCAACACCAGCAGGTCTAACAAACCCACCGTTATCAAGCAACACCAGCAGAGACGGAAACGCAGATGATTCTGCAAACTCAGTGAAAAGCACCATTGTTTTTGTCTTCAACATTCCCAAAGTACCTGTGTTTAAAATAATCACCTTCAATCACCCACTGGTTAATCAAGTCACAGTCATGAACACAGTTTTAAGACCATGAAACGGTCACATAAAATGACTTCAAAGCAAAGTGGGTGATTTAGAGAGCATATATTTGGCTCCTTGTGTACGTGACAATTGCGGAAGAGTCAAAAAGAGAAACTTCCAGCTAAATGCATCTTAATGGAGAGAGATTGGGAATATAAGGAATGTAGAAGCCAAAATGTTTTTGTGGTTACTTAACAGACAGGAAGGCAATGTCAATTATTTCAACGTCAAGCAGACCATACTGTATGACTACATGCTTTAAAACAAGCCAACAACAACAAAACAAAAAAATTGAAACCAAAACAAATGAGACGGGAGAACAGGTGTAATGTTTTATGAAGACTAACTTTCATTTCAACAATCCAGGTAGGGGCGAACAATTGACGCGTGAGTCTGTAGCGTAGCTTCTTAATCATTTATTTTCGCAAAACAACAATCCATAAGATCAACAGTTGAACCATAGCTTCACCGCTAAACATTAGCACACACAGCCACATGAACACACGGTCTGAAAATTGCATCCGCTTCCCCCCTACTCACCCCACCTACTTCCTTACCTACACTAAATACACAATTGCAATAATATAATAAGAGTCTCAATTGACAATTTCATACCATTCAATGCAAATACTCAAACACAAACAATAATGATCAAACATAAACTTAATTATATTCAAATTAGTAAATCAGTACAAAATATGAAAACAGAAAAAGAAATGGCTCCAACATTCCGGCCCGTAATTGTCAACTTGTGACAATTCTAATAATTCATTCAAAAAAGGAGCCATGATTTTTAACAAAAGTAACAACAACAAAAAAAAGAAAGAAAAAAATTCAAAAAATTGGCCAAAAGTGTCAGAGTCTTCTGGTCAGTTTCTTCAGATGCTCATGACATGTCTTTTAGGAAGCATAAGTTGATAATAGGTCTCTCCATGATACTGTTCTTTGTCCTCACTTTAACTCTGCGTACATACCCTTTGCTGTCCAGAAATGTCTCCAAAATTTGACCTAAAGGCCAAGAGTTCCGTGGTGAAGTATCATCGATAATGAGAACAATATCACCAGTTTTAAGGTTTTGTTTGCTTTTGTTCCACTTCTGCCTCTTCTGCATTAGCGGGAGGTACTCTCTAATCCAGCGTTTCCAGAAAAGGTCGCAAATATACTGTACTTGTTTCCATCTTCTTCCGGAATAGATGTCATCCTTCTGAAAAATCCCAGGAGGCTAAATAGGAACACCTTTCATCTGAAGCAAATTATTAGGGGTTAAAGCTTCTGGATCTTTAGCATTCTCTGAAACTGCAGTGATTGGATGATTGTTGAGTATAGCTTCCACTTCACATAAAGCAGTCTGTAGGCCTTCATCATCAAGGGTGTCCTGTCTCAGAACGGAGTATAGGATCTTTTTGAGAATTCGAATGATTCGTTCCCATACACCTCCATGATGAGAACCTAAAGGAGGATTGAAAGTCCACTTCACATTCTCTCTCAGCAGTACCGTCTGTATTTTATCTTGGTTGATGTCAGCAAGTGCTTCTCTCAATTCTCACTCTGCCCCGATGAAGTTGGTTCCATTATCCGAAATTATCTCCTTGACTTGACCCCTTCTACACGTAAATCTTCTGAGAGCACAACTACAGGAATCTGTGTTCAGAGAATAGGCCACTTCAAGATGAACAGCTCTTAAAGCAGGTAAATATCACTCCATATCTTTTGACATGAGCTCTCCCCCTCTTCACCTCAATTGGACCAAAGTAATCGATTCCAACGTGACTGAAAGGTGGTAAATCAGGAGTGATTCGATTTAGGGGTAAGTCTGACATCTTTTGTTCACTTGCAGATCCATGCCAACATCTACAGAAAAGGCAATCTCTGATGACTTTCCTGGCAGTAGCATTACCTCTGGTAATCCAGTATCTTTTATGGAGTTTAGCAAGCAGTTGGCTTCTACCACAATGACCTGACATATTGTGAATATGGTTCGTTAACAGTCTACACAGATGACTATTGTTGGGTAGAATAGCTCAGTGTTAATTTTGACAGCAAATTTTGATTTAGTTTTAGTCATAGTCTTTTGACTAAAATGCCATTTAGTTTTAGTCATATTTTAGTCATCTAAATTGTTTTTAGTTTTAGTCGACTAAATATCATAAGATTTTAGTCGACTAAATCTACAGTAAATTTAGTCGGGACAATAGCAACTAAATTAGGCTGCTGTCCCTTTAAAAACGAATGCACAGCTGCAATGGATGCAAATTTACTGATACACGTTCTTCATGCTGTTTATGTTCACTTAAGACGTAATCAACTGTGTTTACGTGAATAATCGTCAAAACAATTCGACAATTCGACATCATTTTGTGTGTAATTCTCCGTTCATGCGACTCGAGAGAGTACTTGCGTGCTGTGAGAGGTGCTTTCTGTGTGTGTGTGCTTCAGTGTCTGCGCTCAGAAAACCGGACCGAATTGAGTTCTCTCTTGCGTCGTCAGATTTATCCATATGTCTGCTCTTCTCTTACTCCCACATATTAAAATTTTTTAATGTTTTATGCGACGTGCAGCAAGTGTATGTACGCATCTAACCTCCAAGTCCGAACCACGCAGCAGATTCGTTCTGAATGAATCTCTTCCCAAATCGTCCCTCCCTAACATTTTCGTCTCGTTTTTATTCGTTGACGAAAATGTCAATAGATTTACGTCATAGTTTTTGTCATTCAAAAAGAGTTTCGAGTTCGAAGAGTTTGTCCCTAACATTTTCGTCTCGTTTTTATTCGTTGACGAAAATGTCAATAGATTTACATTCTGCGCTCAGAAAACCGGACCGAATTGAGTTCTCTCTTGCGTTGTCAGATTTATCCATATGTCTGCTCTTCTCTTACTCCCACATATTAAATTTTTTTAATGTTTTATGCGACGTGCAGCAAGTGTATGTACGCATCTAACCTCCGAGTCCGAACCACGCAGCAGATTCGTTCTGAATGAATCTCTTCCCAAATCGTCCCTCCCTAACATTTTCGTCTCGTTTTTATTCGTTGACGAAAATGTCAATAGATTTACGTCATAGTTTTTGTCATTCAAAAAGAGTTTTAGTTCGTTATTGTCTCGTTGTCGTCGGTGAAAAAAAGGTCGTTGACGAAAATTATGACGAAAATTATTCATCAACGAAATTAACACTGGAATAGCTGGATGTTTAAACTCTTCTGACATTGCCATCCTGCTCAACCTTCCACCGACTCTTAAGATACCATTGTCTAGGATTGGATCCAACATGTATATCCTACTATTGGTTTTCACAGCCTGACCTTTGTTCAACAAAGTAATTTCGTCTTCAACCTGCTGTTGAACACAACGAACAAGAGATTTTTCCGCGACTACAAGATCTTCTACTGAGAGAGTTTGGACACCAATCTGAGATTTGACTTTGATCATGTGGTTATCAAGTAATTCTCCTTCTCCTTGAAGTAAAGGATCATACAAGTACGATTTGAACCATCAGTCTCAGTCATCATAAACACTTGTTGTTATTCACAACTGCTTTGTATGTTTGACCCGAATGAGAATCAAGCTTGCATTCTTGCCTCAGCCGCTTGCATCAGCTTAAATCTTTGGCCCATATAAGACAACCTTAAACCGTCTTACAAGACCGCTTTCAATAGCCATCGCCATAATCGATAACCGAATGGCTACTCACGGCACATCATGTTCAAACAGTGTCTTAATGAAGTCAGTTCCTTCGCTGAATAATCCATTGGTGCAGTACAGCAGCAGACATCCACATCAATTACCTAAAGGTCGTAGCCTGATCCGCATCCACATCCGTGTCTTCGCGGAATTTTCAGAGTTCAATGTAGCGGCAAATTTGTGATAAACCACTATCCAGGTAGGGGCGAACAATTGACGCGTGAGTCTGTAGCATAGCTTCTTAATAATTTATTTTCGCAAAACAACAATCCATAAGATCAACAGTTGAACCATAGCTTCACCGCTAAACATTAGCACACACAGCCACATGAACACACGGTCTGAAAATTGCATCCGCTTCCCCCCTACTCACCCCACCTACTTCCTTACCTACACTAAATACACAATTGCAATAATATGAGTCTCAATTAAAAATTTCATAACATTCGATGCAAATACTCAAACACAAATAATAATGATCAAACATAAACTTAATTATATTCAAATTAGTAAATCAGTCCATTCATTCCAAAATATGAAAATAGAAAAAGAAATGGCTCCAACAGGTTTTATATGTCAGTTTGTATTCTATTCGCTGTAGTGTTACAGGTTTAAATTACGCAATGTTTACGTACAAAGACACTCAAAGAAAATCATCCATGCATATAAACAATAACATGCAAAACCTTTTGCTCTTTGTGTTGAACCATAGCTTCACCGCTAAACATTAGCACACACAGCCACATGAACACACGGTCTGAAAATTGCATCCGCTTCCCCCTACTCACCCCACCTACTTCCTTACCTACACTAAATACACAATTGCAATAATATGAGTCTCAATTAAAAATTTCATAACATTCGATGCAAATACTCAAACACAAATAATAATGATCAAACATAAACTTAATTATATTCAAATTAGTAAATCAGTCAATTCAGTCCAAAATATGAAAATAGAAAAAGAAATGGCTCCAACAGGTTTTATATGTCAGTTTGTATTCTATTCGCTGTAGTGTTACAGGTTTAAATTACGCAATGTTTACGTACAAAGACACTCAAAGAAAATCATCCATGCATATAAACAATAACATGCAAAACCTTTTGCTCTTTGTATTTTTTCAGCTCTTTTGTCGCTTACGTACTCATTTTGTACTTTAATTTTAAAATGGTGTTCTATGAATATTGTTGGCTCCTACGACAAATTGCTTGTGATTTTCCTCATTTGTAAGTTGCTATAAAATCATCTGCTGAATATTTCATAAGACGGCATGTTTAGGGAGGAATGCATTGTTGTATAAGTATATCTAGTTTGGTTAAAAATTGAATGCATTAACAATGCAACACCACTTGAGTGACAGCTATGCGTTTGTGTCATGTGACTCCAAACAGAGCTAATAAAAACATGCACTTTCAGGACAGCATGAGTTTACCTGCTTTTATCAAGGGACTTGCAACTTCACCTTTGTGTAAGAAATTGCACTCGGGTACAAAATGGATTGGGTGAGTTTGACTTGTTTAAGTATTACTATAGCCATACTTTCTGATTTATACTCATAACCATTTATATTAGTTTATTTGGCCCCAATTTATATTAAGAGGCCTTAACTACTATGTACTTACATCAAAAATTAAGTACAATGTACATACTGTGTTCATATTGTATTGCAAAACACTTTTGCTATTGAGGTGGGATATGGGTAAGGGATGGGTCAACTGTGTAATTATAAATGTAATTACAGAAATTAATTACAGATGTAATTACATGCAGGTATTTTTAAAATATAAGTACAATGTAAAAACATGTATGTACACAATAAGTGCATTGTACCAAATTATTAATTTAAATGTAAGTACTTAGTTGTTATGGCCACTTAATATAAAGTGGGTCTGTTTATTTTATTGTATTTTATTTTGCTCTTACTGTATTTTTATTTTCTCTCTCTTTGTATTTTATTGTGTTTTATGTAATTGTACAGCACTTTGGTACACTGTGTTTTAAGGTGCTTTATATGTATTTTTTTATACCATCTAGAATCTTTTTGTTACACTTTATTTGAAGGTGTCCTTGTTACAGTGTAATTATACAAAAACTACATGTACTTACTATATGGTTAGGGTTAGGATTAAGGTTTGGCTTGGGGTTACTTGCATGTAATTTTGCAGAATTTATTGTTATTATAATAGTAAGTACATGTAACGTGTAGCAAGGACACCTTACAATAAAGTGTTACCATCTTTTTTCTTAATTGAGATTATTTGTAATAATTTATGATTTAACTAAGCATTATAACACTAAACTAAAATGTGCTGAATAATGACTGTCTTCTGTAGAACTGCTTTGAAACAATTGTATAAATAAATATACAAATAAATGTATTATATAAGGATTAAACAAAAGCAGACCTTACACCAAACACATTGTAATAAATGGCTGACACTTCAACAGCAAGAATAAGTGATTAAGTAAAAATATCTTAAAATTGTTTAAAGTTCAAGATGCATTTGGAGTGATCTTTGTAAATTTCCTCAGACGTTAAAGATAAAATACATAAATGCAATAGGGTACAATAATAAATGAAAAATTAATAGCTATGAACCACAACGAAAGCATGATGAAGTCTAAGAATATTTTACATCTTAAGATGCATACTTAAATATGAGCATATTTAATTTTATTGAATGTAAGTTTTATGATCACACATAAACCCCTGATGTTGGAAAAATGACATTTCTAATGTAATTATTTATTTATATATATATTTTAAAGAAATTAATACTTTTATTCAGTAAGGATGCATTAAATTTATGAAAAGTGACTATTTCCACTAAAATATGAATCAGCACAAGTGTGTTCAACATTGATAATAATCAGAAATGTTTCTTGAGCAGCAAATCAGCATATTAGAATGATTTCTGAAGATCATGTGACACTGAAGACTGGAGTAATGATGCTGAAAATACAGCTGAGCATCACATGAATAAATTACAGTTGAACAGATATTCACATAGAAAACAGCTGCTTTAAATTGTAATAATATTTGGCAATAATACCGATTTTACTGTATTTTCATCAAAAAAATGCAGCCATGGTGAGCAGAAGAGACTTC